>NC_044573.1:106682045-106978795 GCF_901933205.1 Camarhynchus parvulus | reverse complement strand
TGCACCTGATCTAATCCCGGTCCATTTCCTTGTAGTCTCTAAATGTCTCAGATTTTTTTTCTTTTCTCCTCCAATTGCATTCATTAGATGGTATCTCCCTTTCAGAGTCTTTGTAAGACCTTCTTTTCTGTTTTGCCCTTCAGCACGGGTCAGTTTTGGCAAGCTTTGCTGCATGTGCCTGCACTTGATGGCATAAGGCCTGCCTTTTGATGCCTTTGACTTTGGGGAAGATAGTTGGGGTTTTTTTTGCAGTATCCATGCCATGTCCCTCTTATCTTCCCCTCCAAGTTTTGCCTTCCTTCGTGACTTTTCCCCCTGCTTTTGCAACATCTCTGAGCTTAGTTTTGGCCTCTTTTGGTCCTTTTGCACTGCACCTGATCTAAACCCGCTCCATTTCCTTGTAGTCACTAAATTTCCCCAAGTTTTTCTTTCTCCTCCAATTGCATTTCATTTGATGCTATCTCCCTTTCAGAGTCTTTGTAAGACCTCCTTTTGACTCTTTTGGCCTTCAGCAGGGATCAATCTTGGCAAGCTTTGCTGCACGTGCCTGTATTTGCTGGCACGTGGCCTGCTTTTTGATGCCTTTGACTTTGGGCAAGATTTCTGTTTTTTTTTTTGAAGTATCCATGCCATGTCCCTCATATCTTCCCCTCCAAGGTGTGTCTTCCTCTGGGACTTTTTCCCCTGCTTTTGCAACATCTGTCAGCTTAGTTTTGGCCTCTTTTGGTCCTTTGCACTGTGGCTAAGTTCCTCACCGACCACTTTTGAAGACACTAACTCTCCCGATTTTCTGGGTTTTTTTCAATTGCATTTTATTTGATCCTATCTCCTTTCCAATGCCTTTCTAAGCCTTTCTTTTCTTGAGTTGCAAGATTCCGTTTCCCTTCCGAAAGGAAATGAAATTTCCTTTCGGGAAGGGAAACGGAATCTTGCATTTCAATGGGGACCAAGAGGGGAATCTTTGCTGCATGTCCCTGCACTTGATGGCATGCCATGCCTTTTGATGGCTTTGACTCTGGGGAAGATTTTTTCTTTTTGAAGTATCCATGCCATGTCCCTCATATCTTCCCCTCCAAGCTGATTCTCCTCCGGGACTTGTTCCCCTGCTTTTGCAACATCTCTGAGCTCAGTTATGGCCTGATTTGGTCCATTGCACTGCACCTGATCTAATCCCGGTCCATTTCTTTCTAATGTATTTATGTCTCAAAATCTTCTTTTCTCTTTTTCTCCTCCAATTGCATTCATTAGATGGTATCTCCCTTTCAGAGTCTTTGTAAGACCTTCTTTTCTGTTTTGCCCTTCAGCACGGCTCAGTTTTGGCAAGCTTTGCTGCATGTGCCTGCACTTGATGGCATAAGGCCTGCCTTTTGATGCCTTTGACTTTGGGGAAGATAGTTGGGTTTTTTGCAGTATCCATGCCATGTCCCTCTTATCTTCCCCTCCAAGTTTTGCCTTCCTTCGTGACTTTTCCCCTGCTTTTGCAACATCTCTGAGCTTAGTTTTGGCCTCTTTTGATTCTTTTGCACTGCACCTGATCTAAACCCGCTCCATTTCCTTGTAGTCACTAAATTTCCCCAAGTTTTTCTTTCTCCTCCAATTGCATTTCATTTGATGCTATCTCCCTTTCAGAGTCTTTGTAAGACCTCCTTTTGACTCTTTTGGCCTTCAGCAGGGATCAATTTTGGCAAGCTTTGCTGCACGTGCCTGTATTTGCTGGCACGTGGCCTGCTTTTTGATGCCTTTGACTTTGGGCAAGATTTCTGTTTATTTTTTTTTGAAGTATCCATGCCATGTCCCTCATATCTTCCCCTCCAAGGTGTGTCTTCCTCTGGGACCTTTTCCCCTGCTTTTGCAACATCTGTCAGCTTAGTTTTGGCCTCTTTTGGTCCTTTGCACTGTGGCTAAGTTCCTCACCGACCACTTTTGAAGACACTAACTCTCCCGATTTTCTGGGTTTTTTTCAATTGCATTTTATTTGATCCTATCTCCTTTCCAATGCCTTTCTAAGCCTTTCTTTTCCGGGTTTCGTAAGATTCCGTTTTTTTGAAAGGAAATGAAATTTCCTCCTTCGGGAAGGGAAACGGAATCTTTCCATTTCAATGGGGACCAAGAGGGGAATCTTTGCTGCATGTCCCTGCACTTGATGGCATGCCATGCCTTTTGATGGCTTTGACTCTGGGGAAGATTTTTTTTTTTTTTGAAGTATCCATGCCATGTCCCTCATATCTTCCCCTCCAAGCTGATTCTCCTCCGGGACTTGTTCCCCTGCTTTTGCAACATCTCTGAGCTCAGTTATGGCCTCTTTTGGTCCTTTGCTCTGCAGTTAAATTTCTGACAGACCATTTTTTGAAAACACTAAATGTCCAAGGTTTTTCTTTTGGGGGTTTTTTTCAATTGCATTTCATTGGCTCCTATCTCCTTTCCAGAGTGTTTGTAAGCCTGTCTTTTCGGGTTCGCAAGATTCCAAAAATGAGAGGAGAAAAAAAATTGGGAAATTTTTTTGCAAAAGCAGGGTGAAATGTCAAGGAGGAAGAGAAAACTTGAAGGAGAAGATATGAAGCACATGGCATGGATACGTTAAAAATAGAAAAGAAAAACCAAGGAAAACGTATTCCCCAAAGTCAAAGCCATCAAATATCAGGGTATATGCCATCTAGTACAGGGACATGCAGCAAAGCTTGGCAAAATTGATCCCTGCTGAATGCCAAAATAGAAAGAAGGACTTACAAACACTCTGGAATGCAGATACCATCAAAGGAATTGCGTTTGGAGGAGAAAAAAAAACCTGGGAAATTTGGTGACTTCATGAAAATGGACCCGGATTATGTTAGGTGCAGTGCGAGGGACCAAAACAGGCCAGAACTATGCTCACACATGTTGCAAAAGCAGGGGAAAAAGTCACGAAGGAAGACAAACTTGGAAGGGAAGATAAGAGGGACATCCATGGATACTTGAAAAAAAAAATCTTGGCAATAGTGAAAGCCTTCAAAAGGCATTGTATGCCATCAAGAGTAGGGACATGGACCAAAGTTTGCCCAATTTATCCCCACAGTAATTTCAAGAATTCATTTCCGTTCCTGAAAGGAAATAACATTTCCTTTGTTGAAGGGAAATGAAATATTGCGAAACATAAACGAAAGCCTTACAAACACTCTGGAAAGGAGATATAAGGAAGGTCCTGCTTGACCAGCCTGATCTCTATCTGTCATAAATTAACCTCCTTAATGAATGAAGGAAAAGCTATGGATGTTGTCTACTTGGACTTTAGTAAAGCTTCTGATATTTTCCACAGCATCCTTCTTGAGAATCTGGCTGCTTATGGCTTGGAGAGGTGCATCATTCAGTGGGTAAAAACTTGTCTGGATGGCTGGGCCCAGAGAATGATGGGGAATGGTCTCTTCTCCCAGATAAGAAGTGATTTGACAAGAGGAAAGAGCATCAAGTTTCACCAGGTGAGTTTTAGATTGGATATCAGCAAAGATTTCTTCACTGGCAGGGATTGTCAAGCATTGGAACAGGCTGCCCAGGGAAGTGGTGGAGTCGCCATCCCTGGAGGTATTTAAATGGTGTGTAGATGTGGCACTTATAGACACAATTTAGTGATGGGCCTGGCAGTGCTGGGTTAATAGCTGGACTCAATGATCTTGTCTCTTCAACATAAACCATTCTGATTCTATGATTCTCTGTCACCATGAAGTTTTCCTGCTTAGAAATATGTCACTGCCATCAGTATCCTGCTGTATTCTTGGTACAGCAGAAGCATATGTAAGCATGGAGTTGGTACTGTTAACCTTTAATTAAGATTAAATAATGAAAAAGGAACTTTACATAATTGAAGGCTTTTGTCCTACTTCATAAATACAGAGAAAAAACAAAGAAAGCCATTTTGCTTCATGTGATGTCAGCTTTAATGTAATCTTTCTGATTAACAAAATTAGACAGCAATTAAATAGTGGTCAAATCAGTCTTTATTGATTCATTATTTATAAGAAACTTCCTGGAGATGTAAGTGCTGGATCTTTTAACTTACAGTACCACAAGACAAAGCTACCAGCAAAAAGTGACAGGCTTTGTTGCATGATTATTGAAGTATGCAGCAGAGCAAGATTACATTCTGACACAAGCCCTTAAAAAGGGTACTGTAATTTTGTTCAACCAAAATTCATATTTAACAAAAAAATATGTTTTCCTGCAAAAATCTTATGCTGTCACATGCAACCCCTTGTTACTTAAGCACATCCTGTTTGGGTACTTTTAAGTTTTTCCAACGCCTCAAAGTAACTTTGTATTTTTCACTTTCAGTTTTGTCAGATAATTTTTTTAAGACTACCCGCATAACTACAGCAGTTCCTGTTTCTTTATCTTCACCTATTATGAGATCCAGTGTGTCACCAAGTTTCACCTGGAAACAGAAAGAGAAGATGAGTGATTACAAACATTCCCTGGGGAAATCCCCGCCATGTTCCTTTCTTTCCACTTAACATTCCTATCTCACAGGAGAGGAGGAAGGCAGCCAATACGAGACCTATTATAGATCCTCCAGTGATGAACTTCCAGGAAAGCCGTGGCAATACACAATTACATGTCTCAGGACCTCCCCGGCCGAGAGCTTCACGCTCCGTGTTATACAACCAACACCTAACTCTGTGAAAAAGGTTTCATGTATGTCTTTATTTCCTGTCAACACAGACACAAGCCAGCAAAATGTGAAGTTCTTCCTCCTGCCTTTAAAACAGTTTAAAATGTTTCAAAGAACAGAGTGCTCAGCAACTGCCTGTGCTCCTCTCAAAAGTCACAGAAACAGTACACCGCTCATAAACCAGCCTTAACTCTATGGGATCAGGAATCAAAACTTCTCATCATATTGCCCTTTGATGACAGTAGCCACCACTGAGGATCACCCTCACATAAAGAAAGGGTAGGCAGAACTACATGTCTAGTGACCCTTCTGGCTCTCTCCTAACTGTGGTCCTGTGTGCTCTATTACAGGTACAACAACCTTCCCCTCAGCTACTCCAGTTTCAATCCCTTTCTATCATCAAACTTCCTCTTTTTCTTTAATCATATGCCTGCTCCACCAATATCTCAGATTTAATCATTCCTACTTCATCAACCTCAAATAGTGATATCATCACTTCCTTCAGCAACTTAAAATGTTCTGTCCTTGCTGCCTTCTCCTGACTTTCAGACTTAGATTTGACTCTCCAACCACACAAGTTTCCTGTCTGCCTTAGGGAATAAAGTTTTACCCAGGGAACCATGGTCACACCATCCCCCCCAGGTGGAAGTGGCGTTAGCAATGCTGTGCATTCACCTTTGCAGAGTGATCTAGAGGGAGAAGATCATGCCTTAGATATTTTCTTGTGCTATATAAAAAAAATTTAAAAGTCTTACAGTTCTACTTTTCTTCCATAGTTTTTCTCCATTCAGCCTGAGTTCATTATTGTAGAATGCATCTTCTATTTTACTGAAGAAAAACAAGGTTTTATTGCAATTACAGTGTGCAGCAAACAAAATGCAATTGTTTCTTTGCAGAAACACAACACCACCATCCATAGGCAAGGCACATTTCTACACCTCTAATTTGTGTGTAAAGGACACCTTCACTTAAGGTCAGGACAGACTTGAACTCGAAGAAATGGGCTTTCACAAATATTAATGAAATAATAGCATATAGTTGCTCTGTGCCAGAAAAGCTGTTTCTAGGGATCTGTCTCCTGAATATCCAAAAAATAATATCCCCTTTCCTGCACCAGCCAGTTTAATAATTTGTTAGTGATCAAGTTATACTAATATTCTGTTCCAACAACACAGTGATATCAGACTGCTGCAGCTTGCATTAGATCAAACACTGTGATACATTTATAGACTGCACATTTACCTGGTGGACCTGTGAAGCTTATACATACTAGCCCCTATTTCTCCATTCATTAAATAGTGCATTATTTTACTCCCTCAATCTGAAATTAGACCTTTTCATATTACACAGTACAGTAGTTTGCATTTCCTTAATTTTAAATAAATAGGAAGTGATTACAAAATGCCTCCTCAGCAATCCTAGAAATACTGCAGATGGGGAAAAGCAAAATCAGGCTGTTTCATGGGAGATAGGGTGAAATAAACAGGAACACCCATACATCCAAAACATCTATTCAGAGAGTCAAAAAAAGCTACACCAAAAAAAACCCTACAAATACTGAGTTATTCCAGCAGTAAAAACTTATCAAAAGTCAAATTTTAGATGCATTACATCTTTCTCAGTAGCAAGTTGTTTCTTCTGTACTTACTTTCTTGCCATGTCTAGACCAGCTTTCAAGATCACGTCGTATCGAAGAGACTGCACTACTTTTTCAAGATCCTTGTAATCTTTTACTACATTGGGGTCATTTTCAAATTCATCTTCCAAATTACTTTCATCTTCATCCTCTTCTTCCTCCTCTTCTTGTATGCTTTGTCTGCTCTTTTTAGAGCTTTTGCTGCTTTTGTTCCTTAGAGAAAGTACTGAGATATACTCTGGAGAGAGTCTTAGTGCACTGAGTCTGACTGGGGAAAAACTGAAACATCCTCTGTAGTTTACTGTGCTTGCTTGACAGCTGCAGAATAAGCTTCTCCTCCAAGTGGGATACAGTTTATTTGAGGGAAATTTCTCCCACAGTCTGAACCAGACATTTAGTTTTCTGAAAGTGCTGACGGGGAGTCTGAAGCCAGTCATAGCATAACCTAAAATAAAACAAACATTCATATGTAAAAATGAGCAACTGCTTTGACGGATTGGAAGGATTTCCCCACATATGTTATAACAGTTACTACAAAAAGATGAGTACCCAGTTCCCCATACAGCGATGCATCACCTGAAAGCACAAGGCTTTAGGTGGCTTTATGATCCGACTTTCTCATACACTGGCCAACACTACAAAGAGCTAAGACACCAGATGAGAAACAAATGCAGAAAAGCCCAGCAGAATACTCCGTTTGTAATTTCTTTTCTGGTGTTCAACATTAACTGTGCAAACACATTTGTGGCACTTCCCTCCCTACATCTGAAATACAATTCACAAAACACACAGTAACGCCGCTGTGTCATAAAAAGCACAGGGAGATCTCTATTTATTACGAGTCATTGTCAATACAAGCAAGTTGCTGAACACTACTAGCAAGCAAATCCAGAAAAGCCGAAAGCTGCTTAACCTCCGTTTCTCCTTGGACCACAACACTCCTGCGTGGCAAAACGCTGCACAACGTCCCCTGTTTCTCCAGACGGGAACTCGCGCCGCGGTAGCGCTCGGCAGAAATAACACGGCTCTATGTACCACAACAGGCATGACATCAGGAATGAAGAATGACACTGGCAACACCAGGCTCGTAACGTAAGACTGATCAATACAACACTGCTGGTCCTCTCTCTGACCTGGCGCAAGTAGGTGCAAACACCCCCAAAACACCCCAGATGTCTTTCAACGCTCTCAGAAACTGATTTACAGCCCCTAAGAGCTGGACGCTGCGCTGGCTTTTACTGTGATCTCATATCCACGGAAACACGTGTTTCCTTACGAGATCAGTCTGGTTTCCCTGCACCCAAGTGACCTCTGCCAAAATATTAAAGGAGGCTGCATTTGTGGCTGAGAAAAACACCCTGATCAATAAGAGCAATTACTGACCAAATAAAAATAACCACACCTCCCCCGTATTTTTCTTGGATCTAAATATGTGACCTTAAAATATAGGACAAATAGTTTGAATTGTAGGACGGTACACGGACTGCAGAAGACACAGGCCTCTCCTCAGTTCGGGGGCAAATTCCAATAGTTATTTGGAACTGCAAGAACGTGCAAACAAATATTATTGCAAATATTATTTGCAGAACGTGCAAACAAATATTATTGCTTCTTTTTAGCGCTCGACCTTAGTTTGTTCCGCGCAGGCCAGCGGGTACAAGCGGCCCAGGAGGGGGGTGAGCCCGCCTGGCGCAGCAGGCGCGCCCTCTCCGCCCCGCTGGAACCCCCGGGCGGGCAGAGCCGGGCCCAGCAGCCCCTGGCCCGCCGGAGGGGCGCTCGGCGCCGGCGGCACCGGGCGGCCCCGCCTTCCCTGGCGGCTGCCCCGGGAGGCCGCAGGGCCCGGCCGCGGCCCAGCCGCCGCCGGCCGCCGCCGCGACCCGGCCTCACCGCCTCAGAGCCTTGGCGCGCCCGCCCCGGCCGCGGCAGAGGGCGGCCCGCGGACCGGCGTTACCTGGGTGCCGGGGCGCCTCGGCCCGGGCCGCGCTGCCGTCCCCGCGCCACCGCTCGCCCGCCCGCCGGAGGCGGAGCCGGAGCCACCGCAGCCACGGCTCGGCGCCCTCTGCCGGGGCCGAGGCTCGGCGGACTCGCTCGGCGTCCCGGAGTGGGACGGGCAGGGTGGCGGCGCGGGGGCCGCTCCTTCTCCGCCCCGTGCCCGCCAGTCTGCGAGCCGAGGCGCCTCTCACGGAATCTCGGAATGGGCAGGGTTGGAAGGAAGGCACCACAGTGGCCATCTGGTCCAACCTCCCTGCTCAAGCAGGCTGTTTCAAGGGAGGTGGGGTGAAATAAACAGGAATGTCCATACGTCCAAAACATACATTTAGAGAATCAAAAAAGCTACACCAAAACAAAAAAAAAAAACCAAATTCTGTTTTATTCCAGCAGTAAAAACTTATCAAAAGTCAAATTTTAGATTCATGGCATCTTTCTCAGTAGCAAGTTGTTTCTTCTGTACTTGCTTTCTTGCCATGTCTAGACCAGCTTTCAAGATCACATCATATCGAAGAGACAGCGCTACTTTTTCATTCCACAGCACAGGGCGCAGGATTGTGTCCAGGCAGTTGTTGAGTATCTCCAATGAAGAGACTCCACAAGCTCTCTGGGCAGCCTGTTCCAGGGCCTGGTTATCCCAGCGGTAAAGTTCTTCCTCATGTGCCGGTGAAACTTCCTGTGCATCGTTTTCTGCCTGTTGCCTCATGACCTAATAGTTGGCACTACCAAGAAAAACTTGGCTCCATCCTCTTGGCATCCACCCTCTAGATATTTGCGGCTGCCTCTCCCCTTCTGCACCCTGTGCCCTCTGGTTTGGGAGCAGAGGCTGGAGGGAGATGGGAGAGAGGCAGGAGGGCAGCAGGCTGAAGTGGGTATCCTGCCGATCCCTCCTCAGCAAACCGGGAGGCTCCACGGGAGGAGCCCTCTGTGCTTGGGCCACCTCTGCCTGTCCTCTGCTGGACGACTGGTCCAGCCACTGATGGTCTCCTGCTCCACTGAGATGTGCTGGAGCTGTTTCCCATTATAATTTTCCCAGCTTTCTAGGGAAGTTTTTTTTCCTGTGTTTTCAGCCCCTTATGCTCTAACCAACTGTCCAAACCAGAAAAACATTAAAATCTCTCACTGGGGAAATTGCTCCAGCAGATGCACAAGTTTTCCAACCACAGATTGATTTGAAGGGCTTGGCCACCATGACAATTTAATCCAAACCCCTCTGTGGCTCATGTTTTCCCTTATTCTTACTTTCCTTCGCATAACATCTCCCTCTTTTATTCTTCATGTCCATTTCTGGGGATAATTCATAATTCCTTTTCTGTGGAGCTCAGAAACTAGGAGAGGTCCATCCCCTCTTCTGCCTTCTCCCAGATTTCTCTAGGCTGTGCACCAGTCTCTTGGTGCTTCTGAATGCTCTGATTTCTCAGCATTTGGGGAATTCTCTGTATCCATACAGAGCAGGCACAGAATGCAACCAGATTGGTAGCATTGGGCCCTCATGTAAGTGGCTGCACAAGGTTAAGGATAATTTTGGCAAATGAAAAAGCTCCTCAACTTTACAATTTTGCTTTAAAATGCTGGCCACCTCATCTGACAGACCAGTCATCCCTTGGAAAAATACTGGCAAATCTGAAAAGTGATATAACTCCAGAACTACTACTGAACAGCAGCTGTGCAATTAGCACAGGCATTATAAGTGTTTGCTTAATTTTTCACCTGTATAAACTTTGCCACAAAATGTTTGAATGGGAGGTTTTTAAGTCAGGGATATTTGGTAATGGAGCAATTAATGAGCAAAGCTATTTCCCCTCCTTAGAAACTTCACTGGGAAGAAATCTCTGAACATCTTTGTGTCTTTATGTATTTTGAATGTTCCAGTGCTAAGTTCTGTGAGATTCTGACCAATTTCAGTTGAGAATATAGCCTCTAACTTTTTTAGCACTTTCCCCCTATATATCATAAAATATACATACATACTTACTGGGGGACGGGGTAACTTTGTAAAAGTAACTTTCTTGCATTCATAGTGGCACATAGTGAATCAAAACAGAAAAAAATGTCAAGAGCAGCATGGATTCCCTAATCAGAAATGCTACCTTCTCCAAGGAGGAAAAAACTACTCAGCCAAAACCCAACAAAAACCACCCAAAGCCTTTCTTTCCATACACCCCATTCTCTTCAAATATTTTGGAATTTTCTTTCTCTCATGTAGGATTAAAGTAACAATCCAACATTGCTGAGAATGAAGTTAACTTACTCTTTGTAAACCAAAATATAAATATTAGTGCCTTTCTATGTTGTTCAGGTATTACACATCCTTATTACACCTTCATATTGAATGGCAAGGTAAAGAGTGTGTCTGAAGTCACTCTGTCTTTTATATTTTAAAATATGATGATACTGTTGCATCTCACAGAAGCAGAAATTAATCAGATGCAGGGGAAATGCGACTTGGTTGTCATGAGCAGGCATCACAAATCTGATTTATCTCAGCATTTCGCAACCCCAGACAGAGATATCACCTCTGTCACACTTGCTTAATTTACTAGTCCAGCTATGAGGGCAACTGTTCCAGTTGTACTGGTTGGAAAGGACATCATATTATTATTACATCTCAGTCATGAAAGCAGATGCTTACTGAAGTTTTTTGGGATTCCAGCCCCCCCACCCTCCCAGGATTCATTCAGCCCTGGACTGTAGAGGAACTTCAGTGTCTCTCAGGTCTTCTTGTCAGACTCCCTCTCTGCTACAGAATTGAAGGGTCATGAAAGGGAACTCCCAGCCTGGGTCAGTATGTGCAATTTTTAATAAAAAACGATGCAAAAATTAAGTTGAGAATGATTAATCCTGCTTTTTATATATGGGACTGTAATTACAACCAAAATGTTCTGAGGGGGTAAAGACCTCAATGTAATTTTTCTCAGTCTACCATTAGATGGCACTGAAAAGCTCTTCTCAAAGCTGTCACGGGCTCAGGCTTCCCGCACAAGAGGCTTTGCTCAAGCTCACATCAGTCATAGCTATCTCTCAGCAGGATGTTCTTTAAGCTGCTTTCAGATTACTTTTTCTTTTTTTTTTTAATATAAAACCTCAGCAACATACAGTCAAAAGTTTCAGTATCAGTAAGAAACAGTGAACATCTCTGGGAGATTCATGGTGGTTTTTGGTTTTTTTGTTTTTTGGTTTTTGGTTTTTTTGGGGTTTTTTTGTTGTTTTTGTTGTTTTTATTTTGGGGGGGGTTGTTGGGTTTTGGTTTTTTGGTTTTTTGGTTTTTTTTTGGGGGTTTGTTTGTTTGTTTGTTTCTTTTTGTTTGGTTTTTTTTTTTTTAATTACTCTGACCAAGATGTGTTCTTGCCATGGCTATTCTCACAGAATTGATTTTTTTTTTTCCAGGGGAGTAATTTCCTCTCTAGGAAGGATAATTCCTCTATTGTTTGATTTTCATTTTGTATATTTCACTATACTCCCTATGCCATTCACTTACAAGGAGATTAGTCTTTTAGGTTTGATAGCTCAGAGAGAAAATTCTCAGTAGCTTTTGAGCTGTACGTTTGGATCTGTAACTGGGAATTCCCTCCCCACTGCCTAGGGTTTTTTGTTACCTTTGTTTTCCTGCAAGGTCAGTCAAGTGACAGCGCTGGATTTGCTGACACTCATTGCATCTCAAAATAAAGAGCCCCATGCTGCCATTTGGGTGCTGTGAGTAGCTCTGACTAACATTCTGCAATGCACATCTCGCCAGATCACTTGTCTCTGCAGATTTAGCTCCAGCATTGCTTTGTTGAGACCACACGCTTTTTAACTTACAGTGGTTATTTCAAGGTGAGAAGGTAACTGGACAGTGTTCTATGCATATTTATGCTGCCTGGCCAAACAGAGTGTTCCCATATGAGCATCACCTTTAAGTTTGTCCATATTCATTTGAATAATGAGCTTCCTGACTGCTAATTCACTTCTTCCAATGTCACACCTATTGTAACTGCTTAGATGTTCTTTTTTCTTAGTCCATAGCCTAGAGATAATTCCTCTAGTTGGTACTTGCATTCAATCTGTGACCAAATAATTCTATCATCTCTTTCTCTAAAGCCCTGCTCTGAAAAATAAGATTTCATGCAGCAGAATCTCCCTTTCCAGCTCTTCTAGTGCTGCCTTTTCAGCTGACATGCTGCTCTAAATTTCCCTTTCTCACACATTTGCTCCTATAATCTACTGTGATATCTTTTACTATAAAACATTGTATTTATTCTCTTTAGGATACCTTTAATGTCTTCAGCTCCTATCCCAGCACACTGAAACCTCTGTTTCTCTCTACTTACCAACTCTTAGTTTTGCCATTTCATCTCTTGTGGCAACAACTCCATTATGAACTTCTGTCCATTTTTTCCTGCAGCCACATTGGCATCCTGCACAGAGAATTCCTTTCCAGAAGCGAGCAAGGTTTCACAAAGTACCTTTACTTGCAGTTTACTTATTCCTTGAAAACCCATCTTAGACATTAAAGATGGGTAATTAGGGGAGTAGGGGGAAGTGGATGAGTTTCAGGTATTGTTTTGTATTTCTTTAAGTGATGGAGATACAACCACTTGTTAATGTAGCATTCTCTCTTTCCCGCCCCCATCCTTTTCACTGCCTGACTAATTTGGCTTTTGTACTCTTATTATCTTTTAAAGTAGGAGGCCACATTGAGCCACGATAAGAAAGAAGATGGAGGTGGATAATGCAGGTTGCTCTGACTAGCACTGAAGAAGTGATGTGAGGCCACTCCATCAGTCAGAGCATGGTGAACCACCTAAACCAGAAACACATTGCTGCCTTGCCAGTGAAAACTGGTGTTACATCAGTGGTTAAGTGGGAGGCAAAGAGTGAGTAACTTCCTTCAGCCAGTCTGGTATTAAATCCAGCTACACCAAGATTAAAAGCTCTGCAGTTTCACTGCTAATTCTTTCATTTCCCAGTTTGGTGAGGGCTTTGCAATGAGATCTGTTTTGTTGTTTCACCCTCACTTTCTTGTTTGCTAATTGTGTAAAACACAATAATTTTTTGGTAGGAAAAGTTATCGTGCTGTTTTCTAAGACAGGATTTGAGACTTTCATTCATTCTGTAGTGAACGTGTTCAGGTCCTGCTGGTGTTGGTTGCTGCTCTAGGATTTATCTAGCTACACTAACAATGGGTGACAAATGCAATAAAACCCAAACCCAATCAATTAAGCATTCATTATTTGAACCTTATTTATTAGCCATAACACAACATAGTCCATGAGCAAATGTTAAGTAGTTTGAATTATTTGTTTACTTCTGTGTTTCCTCTGTATTCTTCTCAGATTAATGTCTTTAGTTACTAGAAAAAAATGTTCTCTTTTCTAATTAATAGCAACTAATTCAAGATATACACATGTAAGTTTAGCATTATTAATTTCCAGTGGGGAAATTTCAATTGTTCCTCCATCTGTGTATAATTAAAGTTTCCATAAAACAAGCAAACTAAAAATCCCAAACAAAACCAAACCAACAATATTTTGTGTCAGGTTTGCTTTTAGAAGCAGAAAAAAGGCTGAGCAAAGGACTCCAGCTTCCAGTGTGACTCAGGGACCAAATTTTCTTGATTAGCATCTGTAAACAGAAAAAATTATCTGTTTCAATGCACCTTTGAGATACACACACACACACGCACACACACACACACACACACACGCACACACAAAGAAATAATATCAATAAAGGTGCAATAAGGAGGGATAGAATGTCAGAATAATATTGCTTGGTGTCAAGGCTGTCCTGCCCTTTCACAATGTCCAGCTCCAAAGGTGTATAAGATGTGTAAATCCCATGGTAGGAAGATTTGGGATGCTTTATCTCCTGGGGAAGCATGTCCTTGCAACATTAGCTGTTTCAGCTCTGGGTGTTCTCATCAGTGTGTGACCACTCCTTCTCTGTGCCTTGCATAACGATGCCATGTGATAAAGTATTCACCATTTAAAAGATACATGAAGTCTTAACACTCCTAGTGATACATGATACATGTTTCCGTTCAGCAGTTCCTCTTTTCAAATCCTAGACTGGTCCCTTTTTCTATTATGAAATGGGAAGAATAGCTGATCTACTTTACATGTTTTAATCCTATTTGTTCTTATTTTGATTTAAAATATTGTGTCTTCCCATCCAACTTTAGATCTTCCTGTTTATCAGATTTCTCCACGGTTCATTATCATTACTTTGTTATCTCTGCCTGTCCTCTACTCAAACTAGAAATTACCCAGAAAAGATTACAAAAGGATAACCCCTTCAGGATGCCATGCAGCAGTCATGACTAGTAATTAATTCTGAACCTAGGCACTCCATAAGACTGCTGTCTTTTCATACAGACTATCTTCTTGATAGCTGTGGGTAAAAATCTGCCCTGTTAACTGGCAAAGAAAAGGCAGTAAATAAACAACAACAACAGAAAACCAAACCACAAAACCAAGGAAACAATAGCAAACAAAAAAATGGAAGCAGAATACAAGATCCAGATTGCAAGGTACAAGTGCTCAACATTTCTCAAAAGAGGATAAAGACTTCCACTGCTATCAGAAAAAAAATGCTTCATATGCAGGGCTGAAAACATAGGTCTTGTAAAGTGTCAGGGATAGAAGAAATCCCAGCAGTCATAAACTAATGATAATGACTAAAATGACTAATAAGGATGCAAGGATTTTCAGTGTATATATTTTCATTTGTGTGGAAAGAAGCACGGCAAAGAAGCAGTATATTAGGAGGATTGCTGACTTTTTATCCCCAGGTAAGAGAGGTAATGCAGGATATCAAATCCAATGAAAGAAATCACAGCTAGGGCTCAAGATAATGGTAAGAAGAACTTGGCTGCAATAATTGAAATTACTAATAAGTTTCATCATAGAATGAAAATTCGGGGAGATGGGAAAAGTGCTAACATTGCACTATTGCTCAAGAACTGGAGAGAGATAATCTCAAAGCTGCATCAAACCACAAACAAAACAAAACAGTTGGAAAAATTGTTCTTTCTAAGCTGCATCAATGGAGTTGTTGCATGATGAAGTCTTATCTTGAGTAGAGTGTGCCACTTTGAAAAAGATGATCTAATTAAGACAGATTTGAGAGAGTACAAAGGAAAGTGACAAAAAAAGCATAAAAATCCTGTGAAGCAAGCTTGAAGAAATTGAATCTGTTCCTCAAACTACAGGAAAATATAGTGGCAAATGTCAGAGTGAATCATCTATACTCTTTTAGGAGTCGGTGAAGAGATATAAGCATCTCCAGGAAGTGATTAATCTATTTCAGATGTCTGTGTTGAAATGAGATTAATTACGTCATAGAAGCACTTGTTTCCTTTCATCATCCATCAAGGGTTTCCAGGGAGACTCACTTAGATGTAGATGGCTGCTGTCATGCAACCCTTCCTTCTCTCAGTGCAAAGTGTCTGATATGTTTTCAACCAGTAAACACTTTGTTACAAATCTGGTCATCATTATTATCTGTGCACTTTACTATGCAATGCAATAAATTGTTGCGGTGCAATGTAAACTTGCAGCAAGAAGACTTAAGAGAAATATTATGCAAAGATAGTTTGTCAAACAAACAGAAGGCCTATGGGCTGGGGAATACCCTTCACTGATTTTTTTTTTTCTGAGTGTAATGTTTAAACTTTCCTCAAATCAGAAGATGGAATAAATGACCTTTGGTCATTTTTACTTCTTCATGTCTATAGACCTGTTATCTGACATTATGCCTCATGAATGAAGGAAAGCTCTGTCTTGCTTTTGTCCTATTCCAAGTAGCATGATCCCAAACAATTCCGGACCATGAAAAGTTTAGAGGTTGGCTCAGGCCAGGGACAGCTATGTACCAACAGACAGTTTAGACTTAGCCTTCATCTTCTGGAGACTGGGAGAGTTTAATAGTGTGGACAGGGTTAGACATGTCCACATGGCCTGAAGGCCAAAGAACAGGCTCTGCTACCATTTAATTTGTTTGTATTGATGTCACCCAAGAGTTTGTTTGACTTAAGGAGAAAGGTGTGCTTTCAAGCAGATCTGAAGCCACACCTAATTGTGTAGGCTGACACCATCCCTTGAAGTCAAAAGATCCAAGGACATAAAAGCAGCAACCCTTACATATTTCTTCTTGAGACTGTTTCTGGAATCACAATTTCCCTTCTGCTCAAACTTCCAGGCTTACAATTCCAGGTCTGGAAATCAGGGTTTTGCTTATTTCCTTAACTGCACCTCTGACTAACCAGCCCAACACCTTTGTCTCAGAACAACACAGAAGGGAAACAGTGCCACTGCTGGAATCCTGGCTCTGCATCATGGCAGCATGGCCCATGTCTGAAGACGTGTGTAGCAGAATTTACTCAACATTTATTACTAATAAATGGAGATTTACATTACCACCAATGATTAAAAGCCTTCCATTAAAAGCTTTACTAATAAAAATCTAATATGAACCCTTCACTGGAAGAGGAAATGCAATCCTCAATATATATTCTGAGTTCTTATCCAAGACACATGCCAAACAGCTTTGTCCAGTTGTCTAAAACCGGTTTCAGCCAGTCCCATCAATATTTCAGTCTTGTTCTGCAATGGTAGTGAAGATGCAAATGTAAGGAAAGGTGCTTCAAAATATCTGGCAAATTTTGATTATATGGCTGGAGCTGCTGCAACACAGGTCCTTTCCACTAAACAAGCAGCAAGAGAAGGACCAGCCTAACTAATGAAATATTAGGAAATATTAGGAAATATTAGGAAATATTGACCTGTGAGTTTCTCAAGGCATAACCTTATGCTAAAAATGGATATCAAGGAAACATCACCAGATTATGTCATTTAGATCAGCATATGTGGGCTAGTTGATGAACACTACTAAAATGGATTTCTCCAATTCTGTCTTTTGAAAAAACATCAGGTTCTAATACATAAATACATGAGTTCACAGGTGGGTATTAACTCAAATAACTCATAATATGACTCAGGTGAGTACTGAGAGCTGCAGTAGCCTGAGTAGCTGCAGTAGCTGTTTCACCTTGAAATGGGTGAAGATACTGAGAGGACCCACAGGGTGTAGTAAGTTCTAATATATAAGTACTAAGTTCTAGTCTATGCACAACCAAGGAGAGTGAAGAGCTGGCTGGGGGAACACAAGATCCAGTGATTCTCACTGGCAATTGATGCTCCTAAAATATTTTAGATGGATCAAGATTAGCATCCAAAAGGTAAGAGTAAATTAATGGTTAACTCAAAATTATTTCTCATTCATTCCACTTAATGCTCTGTCTCCACTTATTTTGCTAAAGCTTTTTATTTAAATGTAATGTATTTGAATAAATTACTTACGTGTCTTGTAAACTTCTTTGCCTCCTTTTATAGACAGCTGTTGGGGTTTTCTGCTAGCCGTTTTAGCTGATCTTGTTGTCCAATGCATTATGCAAAGTAGCACAAGTTTTGCTTCTGCTCACTGATCTGAGAGCTGTGCCTATTGCGAAGTTCAATCAACTTAAAAGTCACTGGTGGAATATACACATGAACTTACATTTAACTCAAAAGATCAAGGTAATTTTCTCCCTTCTCTTTGCTAACCTTTCTAATCAAATACTATGTATTTAACTGGGAGAGGTGCTGACCCATGGATAAAAACTAAAGGAAGCAGAACAATGGGGATTCAACAATATTTAACACTGTATCTCAGCATGATGAGAACCCTAAGAGCACTGCTATCAAAGGGTGTTTGATTGAGGGAGCACATTGTCTTTTCTGGAAGAAAAATATCTGAAGTTCCTTTTGGCCACCAGATAGCAGTACTTCACTTCATACAGTTCTCAGCTCACAGCATTCCTTGCCTTGTCGAAAAATCCATATATTGGATCCTGGGCTCCTGCTTAGATATATCTTTTGCATACTTCATGATAGACTTCAGCTTTAAAAAAAAGATTTTGGAGTTAGGAATGCAGATGATTTATGTGTTCAGGAGGAATCAATATTGCAGCTTTCCTGAATGGGGAAAGTTGGTTGTATAAATCTAATGGAGTGTTAGGCATTATAATTTCCAATGACAAAAGCTTCAATGAAAATCTTGGGCTTAAAGTATTTTTAGCATTTCTCTCTTGCAGACAGTACATTTCCTTATTTATAGTACTATTTCAGGAATACTTCAAAAAGGCATTTTTTGGCCTCCAAACATAAACTTTACAGAGTTTTACTATTTCTGTAATTTATAATTTCTGCCAAATGTTTTTCAACCTCGGTATTTTTCTTCATTTTTAAATAGAGGAACAGACTTTATGATATTTTTAGCAAAAAGAAAGATACCCTCATTTTCACTGAAACTTGTTAAAACACCAGAAGTGAAATACACTGTATAATAATAATAATAATAATAGTCAATTGTATCATGCTGTACTGGTTCATGTCACCTGACAAGAACTGTGCGTCATCCTCTTTTTTTACAGTTACAGACCTCAGGCAAGATGCCCAGGTAGAGAGAATGGGAAAGGCCATCTGACTGTTATCCTCTCATTCTCATCTGTCCTGGTGTTGACATTTAAGTGTCTCAGCTGCTGCTTCAACCTGGAACAGCCAGTTATGATCCCTATGGGATCATGCAACAGCTGTATCACTTCCTTTTCTCCCAAACAAGATGGGAGAGATAATAATGGCAACCATCTCTGTCAGATTTACACTAGAATATTCTTTGCTTTAGCTATTGTTGAGCCCTAACTGGATTCCCTTCATTTTTCATCTCCTCCACAGAATCTGGTGTCAGAATCACGTGAGCCCTGACTTTATTGCTGTGAGTCGCATGACTTCTCTCACAGGGAATTTCACTTTTCTGAACTGTTAGGCTTATCTACTGAATGAAAAGGTGACCTTCCCCCCCACTTGTGAGTCATTTAACTATGACAACCAAAACTAACTGTTGGCAAGGCAAAGTAGTGATAGAAATGTTTTCAGCTTTGTCACTCCTTGGTCATTTGAAGTCCACCACAGTTCTCTTTTTCTCTCCTAATATCTCCATAATCATGAAAACCCATCTTCTGGCATCCAGCTTTCAGTGGATTCACAACCAGTGAATATTCAGAGACCATCAATTTGTTGACTGTTCCCATAGTTACTCTGTTGACAGACTATGTCTCTTTATAGTTAAGGACTGGACTATGACTGTGATCAGAATGAAGGAAATGTTGCTTCAGAAGTGCTTCAGACTTAGCATAGCTCTCAAAAGCTCTTTTGTCCTAGTATAGAATAACGATTGATATCTTGGGTGGTACAGCTTGCAAAATGCCTTTATTTCTGGAAAAATAAAATTACCATAGCTTTGTCGGGCATTCTAAAGGAATTAATGAAACAGTTTGGAACGAAATATTCTTGTCCAACAGAAGTCCCAGCACTTGGTTCTACAGTGAGGTTCTACAGTGCATCTCTCCACATTTCCTGTGCTTTTGGACTGAGTTCTAGCAATGCCCTTAGAAGCTCTTCAAAAGCAGTCCAGTCCCTGAAGATGGCCAATGAGTTCTGTAGTGCTGGACTTGGGTATCTCCTCACACTTTGTTCTGAGATAAATACAAATCTCAGATTTTGAAATCTGTTGATTTGTCTGAGTCAACAGAAAATCTTAGATAGAAACAACTGTTTTGTGACAATAAAATCAGCACATGGGTGTCTCTTTTTGGTAGCTTATAAAGTGGACACAGACTATTTTTGTTCAGTTGTCCATATAGTGAGACATCTGAAAGGTCGTGTCAGGGCCTCACCAAATCAGTCTTCAGTCAGCCAGGGGGGAGATACAATATAAGTACAGCATTTACTGTGCCAGAAGGTAGAACGTCGCCTACACAGAGGCTACAGCTGGAAGAACTTTGTGTTCCGCTTGTTACATAGGTTTCTTTAAAGAATAATGGTAATAATAAAATATTTAAATCCAAAGAGTGCTTGAAATTGCAACCTGTGGTCTGAAGCCTGAGCAGTGATGGTGAGGCAGCTCCAAACAAGAAGGGATCTTAACTCCCCAGCTTTTTTTTCACTGCTCCAGCCATTTAGAAATATTTACAGCTGCTTTTACCTTTCCTTCTTTCACTCATTTTTTTTTAATGGAAAAAGCCTGGTGTTTTTATAAACACAAGCGTTTCTCTGCAGTAACTGCAGCTCGAGCGCCACAGCCCTGTGCCAGTCCCTCCATACCAGAACACGACGCCGGCACTAGAGAGGGGCCAGCGCCTGTAAGAACCCAGGGGAGCTGGCAAAGCTCCGGGTCTGTCGGAGAGGGTTCGGCAGGACCCGGGCGCAGCCCGGTCCCGCGGGACAGCCCAGGCAGGAGCAGCGGAGCCCGCAGCGCAGCGGGACCAGGGGGCGACAGAGGCTTGCGGGGCCCGGCGGGCGCGGAGGGCGGGAGCAGAGGTGCGGGGCGGAGGAGGGAAGACGGCGGCGGCGGGGCGTTCACAGCAGCCCGCGCTGCTATAAAAGGGGCCGGGCGCGGCGGAGCGGCGTATCCCTTTCGCTCGCAACCACAGCGGCAGGAGCAGCACCAGCATCGCGGCGGGACAGCATCAGATGGGCATGGGGACGGCGCTGGCGGCGCGGCTCGGCCTGGGGCTCCTGCTCCTTGCCCTCCTCCTTCCCACGCAGGTGAGCCCCGGAGCGGCTCGGCGCTTTCCCTCCGCCGGCCCCAGGGCGCGACGCGGGAGCGGCCGCGCCGAGACCCTCCTCGGCAGCGGCGGAGGGCAGGTTCCTCCTGAGAGTAGCTCCCCCCGTTCGTGTGCGCCATCCCGGAGCCCGCCGCGGGCGGCCGTGGGTGGCGGGCGGCTCCTCCGCCCCGGGGCGGCGGCGGCGGCGGGCGGGAGGAACGAGCCCGGGCAGCCCCGGCTGCGGACGGGCGGGGATGGGCGCGGACGGGCAGCGGGGCGAGCCCGGAGCCCTGGGACGGCGGTGGTGGTGCTGTGGATTATCCCGGTCAAATCAAAAAAGATCGAGTTGGAGTTGGCCGCCTTTTTTTTTCCCCGTGGGATCCTCGAGGGAAAGCCGCGGAACCGCGGTGTGAGCGGCAGCTGAGCGTTCATTCCCCCGCTGATCAGAGGGAGACCGATCCCTCCCAAGCCGAGAGAGCTCCGGGAACGCACGGGTTTGGGACCCGGGTCTGGTCCTATCCCCACTCGAAGCTGCGGGGCTCAGGGGCTGCTCCTGGGCTGAGCTCTCGGCAAGAGCGGGACGTTCAGGGGCTGGAAGGGAAGGCGCCAGGCTCTGGCTGCTGCGCTGGGCAAGCCGTGCCCTTGGCGTAAAGGTAATGGATGCAGGAGCGATCCGCTTCTCTTTGAGGGGCCAAGCCGAGCGGGGCTCGCAGGTTCCGTATCGGTGTGTTGTTCCTAGAGACTGCCTCTTCAATAGGGTGAATAGCACAAGATCAGAAAAATGAACAGCAGCGGCATTGCTGGATCGTGTGCCCTCCTCCTCTCTTTGTTTGTACGGAAGGGCATTATCCCTTCTCCTTTGTGCTCAGTCGAATCTTGCCCTTGGCAGTGATTGAGAGAAGGGTCAGACCCTTTGGGTTGCCGGTATTTATCACATATATCACATTCACGCTGAGAAAACCTCTGGGGTCCCATCTACTGTGATGCTGGGGAACTTGGACATAAGCCCATTTGCTTCCACCAAAAAAAAAAAAAGAGCAAATACTGAGCAACTAGTTTTTTTGTTTAAAACCAAGAAAACTTAAAATATACATAACCAAGAGTGGAATGATGGTGGAGTCTTTGAAGACTCAAAAAAAATCCAGGGCAGGCTGGGACTTGCCTTGTAGGTTATTAACTCAGCAATTCACTATTGATCACTTTCAGACCGGTTTTAACAGAAACTTCAACACAGCGATTTTTATCCTGCAGTCCTAAATTGCTTCCAGCACAGTGTCGATTGTCAGAAATGCTAAATACCAGAAGCTTTACACCATTCTTATGTTTTTCTATTGTATGGGGTTTTTTAGTAGGAAATACCAAAAGAAAGTGCTTATGCAATTTTCTAATTAATTTAACATAGACTTCATTGCTACAGTATTGAGGGATTGATTTTTTTTCCCCCTGCTAATCTATTTTCTCAGCAGTACTAGAAACATGAGAAAATAAGGACACCTTTTGTGGGCAGAATTACTTTTTAAACTAACTAACCTCTTTTAAAAAATATGGTTTTACTTGAATTAAGTCTAAGAGCTTACCAGAATGCTCTGGTAGAGCATAAGTCTGCTACCATGGGGTTGAAGCCAAGCTTTCTGTATTAGGCTCATTTTTGGGGATGAGATAATGTGATTCTTGCTCTTGTTTTTCATCCTTGTGTTTCACATACTTTTTTTCACAGGAATAAACATACTTTAGGTTATCTTTGAAAATTTTCCTGTGCATATGTAGGAAATAACTTGATATTGAGGTTGCACAAAGTGCAGGTTTTTGTTCTGTCCCAATAATGCAGAGTTATGAGGGGAAAAGGGTATTTTTATTTTGCTTTCTGACAGCATTTTTAAAATTTGCTAATATATGGTCTTTTCACTGCACTTCTTTTTTTTTTGTGTGTGTGTCTTCTAGAATGCCAATAGGTTGTGATTTAATCAGTATGGTTTCATTGTTCTAACTTCTGCAGTTCAGTGCAACCACAGCAAGATAAGAGAGGCTGAAATATTAAATCCACACGCATTAAGCCCCACCATTGCTTCAAAGGAAGCCGCAGACCAGCCCCAGAAACAGTATCAATAGATTCTTGACCATTGTTTCCTCATATTTTTGTTTGTGGCTTGGTCTCCAAACACAGACTGCGATTCACACAGTTGTTTGAAAGTCTTTCTTATCCTAAGATCTGCCTTTACATAGCTCTACATTTGCACTTTTTTTTTTTTTTTTGGTGAGGTTTTTTGAAACCTATGTGTTTTCTAATTTAGGGAAGGATTAAAGGATTTCCGTAAAGAAATAGTTATGGAAATAAGTTTAGAAAAATATTAGATTTATTTCTTTAACAAATCCCACACGTGCAATTCAGAATGTCTTTGTCCTTAAGTGCACAATGAAAGGCGTGAGCATTTGTATGTATCATTGGAGTGCTGTGTCTGAGGGGGGCTACGCGGTGTTCACTGCTTCTAATATGTATTCTGACTTTTAAAAAGAGACAATATAAATCTTTTTGTTACTTCCCCTCCTTTCCACATTCTAGATCTACTGTGGTCCCAATGGAACAAGTCCAACACCTTCAAACAATTCTTCAGCAAATTCCACTTCTCTGTCAGCTGTCACAAATTCAGTGAACAATACCACCACTCACGGACATGGAAATTCTCTTCACTCAACCACAAGTCTTTTTTTCATTCTCTCCGTTACTCTTCTGTATTTTTGCTGTTAAGAGACTCTGGCATGGAAATGGCTACCACTCCCCACCCCGTTTCCTGAACCACCCGAGATGGCTAGATCTCCAACCCAGCATGAGAAGAAATCAATCCAAACTCCACATCAAACCAGCTTGGTTCTACTCCATACTCAAATTAGTACCAGTCTGACCTAGAGAAACACTCAGTATTCTGACTTTCAAAGCTGACCAGTGTGAAAAGATCAGCTTCAGCAAGGAGGTAAAAAAATGAGCTCTTTCACCAAATGAGTTGGAATCCAAACAACAAGATGGAAACAAAAAGAGACAGTACTGACAAACCAAATTTTTAAAGCTGAGAAGAAATACAGTATCTTATAATAAAGATGGATAATAACACTCCGTGAAGAAAAAAGGCTAGAGAGTTTATCTACCATTTAGAATAAGGACTTCAAGAGTTTTTATTTTTTGAGTTCAAAAACATCAACAGGCTCACAGAATCCCTAGAAAACACAGAAAAGCTCAAATAATTCTGTTTCTTGCACAGCCTATATGGTTATAACTTATGGGTATTAGGATGTATGAAAAAGAAACAACATCAGTGAAAAGGGTTTCTTCTAGATTTCATTTGTATTAAATTGTTACAAGGCTAAAATAGAATAAGAATTTTTTTGCAAGAATCCTCTTATTTAACCAAATGGTTAGCCAGGCAGGGCTAGTTTTGAAATGGCTAAAACCCCACCAGTTTTCATAAGAGTGGAATTATTTATGGTGGGAATTTGAATTTGACATTTTATTTAAATTGTTTGTATATTAAACCATATGTGCCAGAGAAAGGAGGTGTGGAAACATTAGAAAAAGTACCAGGAGCTTTTTGTAAATGAAATTCAGAAAGAACGAATGAACAAACAAGTCAATGGATGTATGTCTCCTATTTCCTTTATTTCTCCTCCCAAGTTGTATAAGTTTTTTGCTCCTGGAACTTTCCTTAATTATGAAGGATTTATGAAATCTTATGAGTAATGTTATAGTGTTGCTTTTTTTTTTTTGGCACAAGGTGAATAACTTACTGTTTTTTGAAGAGTTTTAATTGTGATAGTCTACTTTAAACCTGGGCTAGTATTTGTGGTGGGGAGAAGGAATGGGGAGAGGAGAGCAAACCGCCAAAACAAAGAGAAATTAAATGAACAGGTGTTTGGAATATGAAGACTGGAATCTTAATTTAATCACTGAATTTAAAAATTACCTTTGTAAATACTACTTTTTAAATTTTTTTTCTGAATCAAAATTTGCTACACTTGCACAGATTGTTTCTGTATCATCCAACACTTTAGAAAATACTATCTGGTACTTGATCTTAGCAAGCTTTGTTGAGGAGGTTCAACTACCTTGATGATGATACCTTGTCAGAAAAAATTAACTGTGTTGATATGATCACATGTGAATGTACATGATCATTCTACCACTGTCTGTAGATATTTATCTCAGTATAAGATCATGTCAAACATGAGTGGCTCTCTAATTTTTTTTTAATACACATCTGTCTTTCAGTTGTATTACCACCAATCCACAGTATCATATATTAGTAGCAGGCTAACACAAATTCATGTCAGTGAGCGTACATGGACATTTCCTTATGCTTATCATTTGTATCCAGTAAAATGTTAATGACTGTATTTTGTGTTTGTGTAATAATGCTTTGATTTATTAGCTACTGATTTTCATTGAAAAAAACTGTAAATAAAACAGTGGGCAGGCAATGCATTCTAGATGCACTTCCAGACACTTCTACAAAAACTTGTACCTTGCCTGTGTTAAGTGAATGAACTGTTAAGCAAGATGGTATATGTGATTAAAAACCTCAAGGTCTAGAAATGCTGAAGTGTAATTAGTTTTATTTCTCTGGAAGGTTTTGTGCCACTGGGAGTCTGGATTTTGCTCTGAAACCAGGGAGATTATTTGGTTAGAATCTCTAGTAACTAGTAAGTTTTCCATACTTATTACAGACTCTTCCCTTTCAAAGCATGACTGTGTTTTCATGTTAGACAAACAGGGCTTAGACAGAGTTTTCTCTATTTCTTTTGGTGGCAATGAGCAGTTTTCTTTATGATGGCTAAAGCTGTTTCTCAGCTATTGGGTCTCAAGCAATTTGAATTAACTGCTTAAGGTTTCTGCCTCCCACAGACTATCCTAACACAGTAGGTGTATCCCAATAATACAAGCTGAACCATGCTTGATGAAGGATAGAGACTGGATGAGGTAGGAATTTGTGCAAAAAATTGCTTTAAAGCAAAAATTAACCAGATGAGCATTCAGTAACAAATAGTTGCAATTCCTGACATCCCAAAACCGCGTCTGTGTTGTTTTCCAGGTATGCTCCTTTCTAATACCCCTTAAAGGCCCAAGGTTGTTCTCTGTGGTTATCTTCACTCCCTACATGTGGAGAAGCACATTCCCAAGTGCCTAAGCACTTAGGCATGCCTAGACTGCATTTGTCAGTGGGAAAGAGGCCCCTGGAGAGGCCTCCCAAGGCTGCAGAGGGAGGGAATGCGGCGTGGCAGGGCTTTGCTTCTGTTCCTTTGCTTTTCCAGTAGGCTGAGCAAACCAAGGAGCAGAATAAGTTTATCAAAGCTGGCTGTTTAACTAAATCTTGGAACGTGCAGGGAGTATCAAAGCACGTTGTTCCTTTGTTTAGCTTTTCTCCAAATGCTCCAGGAGAAAGCAGGAAGATAAACCAACCAACCCGGCTGTGGACCTTTATTTAAAAATATTAAACTAAAAATAACCTCTCTCCAAAGACAGGCAGACAAGGAAAAAGGCTGCAACAATGGGTCTTAATTCTATGATATGCCACTACAATAAAAGAAGTAAAAGAATGTGTTGGAAGTTTTTGCAAAATAATCAGACAATAATGGGATCCTTGGCTGAATTGGTGCCATGCTTTTTTCAAATTTTTATTTTTTTTTTAATTTGAGAAATAGAGCCAGATTGCTCTTCAGTAGCATTTAAGCTATTTAAATTCTCTTGAGTTTTAGAGTTTTCACCAGACCAGATGAATGATTTAGAAAAATGATCTGGTAACCTTTGTTCTGTTCCATTCCATCACAGGACAATGGAATCAGTGATGAAGAAATCCACCCAGGGAGAGAGGATGTGATGGATGCATTTAACAGAGCAGGGAGAGTGAGAGGGGAGGGAGCACAACGGAGCCTATGCATTTCACAACTTTTTAATTTTTTGAAATGACACCTACAATAACTAGAGCCACCTCTTACCTATGCCTCTCACTTTCACAGATCTGTCCAGCTGAAGTGTGTCTGGGTAGTGTATATTGCAATGACTCTGAAACAATACTGCTCTGTCTGATGCATGGCTCTGCTTTCATTGTAAACATATGCTTGCTAGCCACACAAGTCCTGAATAAAGTGCAGTGTTATTATTTGAATGGAAATACCTAAAATTAGCCCTTACAGTTTGTGTGCAGCTTACTACTCCTTCCTTCTCAACAGCATGCTCTGAATAGCCCTTGAATTTTTCCAAATTGCAGTTTTCAGCTAGTTTAGAAATCCACTGGGACTTTGAATGAACAACTTCCATTCAGCAAAAATCTCTACAAGGTGAAGTATTTTGGGCCAGATCCAACATCACTGCCAGTGGCCTCCTTGTTTTCAGCAAGACACAGCCCTGTCCCCTGAGCCTTTCTCCACACCCGAGCAGCGTACAGGCAATGCTGTGTTGTACCAAGGGTAGTCCCCCTTTGTCCACGTGGGGATGGGACATTGTGAATGTCTCAATAAATGAACTCAGGCTTATTTTGACAAGCCATTCCCAACTCTTAGCCAAATTCACCAAATTAGAGTTTGCCTGTACAATGCAAATACTCTCAAGCTAGCTGGAGACTGCAGCCTGCTCTCTAATGTTGTTAGTACATTGTTTAATATGGAGTAATTTCTCCCCAGAGTTGTTCTTATGCAGCCTGTTTGCCTCTGGAAGGGCTCATGGGAACACACACTTGCAGGGCTGGGCTCTTTGTCACACATCTTTCCAAGTCAGCAGTTCCCTGGACTCAGGTTACACCAGGCTCTGCAGTGAGCTCACAATAACACCTTGTATCTGAAAATTGAGGATGGATGTGAATGTGCTTGTACTAGAGGCAGTTCAGAGTGATTTGCATTTTGTGTGCATTCAGGCTTATAGAGGTTTGATTTCCCATACATGACTGAAATGATTTAGGCAGCAGACTTTATCACCCAGCATCTTTATTGTAATGGATACAGTTGGGAACGTTTCTTGTTTTTGCATTAAAGATAACTTTGAAACAGGAGCTGTCAGCTCTGCCTCGTAGCAGCACAAAGCTCTTCATTCTAGAACACACATTATGTTTGATGCACTGTAGTGGTCTACTGAGCCCTGACAGATGAAGGGGCTGGTTATTTTAAATCCATCAGTTTATCTATAGCAGCTTGAAGAGCAGCACTAGGCTTTCTGCAATACGTGCTTTGAGATGTGGTCTTTTCATCATTATGCAGTAGCCTCAGGAAAGATACTTGATCCTTACTTTGGTTATCAGCCTTCAGTTTTCCAAGTGAAACCCTCAACATCCTGCTCATGAATGCATAATTGCTCTGGTTTAGACTTCATCAAAATGTCCAGAATGAATGACCTGGAGCTGAAGAAAAAACCTGATAGATTCTTTACTGCCCAATCAAAATCCTAAACTAACAGAATCTCATCTGTGAAGGGTTGTTCAATTCTCTCTTGAATCCAGCAATACTCCCTGCAATATATGTGCTACAAATACATGAATAAAACATTTTCAGGCTTTTCAGAAGTGAAATGAGACTCTTTCTTTTATGTTTTCAGCTTAGCAGGAGCTATGCTTTAACAACTGATGGGTGTACAATATAAAATTTGAGCACACAGCAGAATTAAATCGTGGTAGCTTGGTTTTGCTGCATAAACTGAATGATCACATTCCACCAAAATATCTCTTGAATGACCTAGCGTGAAAAGTATTCTTTATGTGGCACAAATTATTAAAGGAAGCAACGCCTCTGTAAAGCAATTGTTCTGTTTCCCGCTTTTCATCCACTCTCACTGAAAGCACAGCGTGGACTTTTTTCAGATGGCTTAGTGTGCATAAGCTGGACTTAAAGTCTGTGTTCATCATGCTGAAATATGTAAACTTCTCATGACAAAAACTGTATATTTTCTTTACTGAGTTGTATAAAATGCAGATGGTTTTTGAGGAGTAAGTCTGAACCTTGAGTTCAGAGGGATACATACACCTGAGAACAATAACAAATGCATTTTGTGTGATTGCTTGGACTAGTAGGATTCAAAACTCAGCACATACAGGTCATGATAGCAATTAAAACTATTATAGCAAGAATTAAGAAAAAAATTAAAATGGGCAGAAATCATGTTGTGAGAACCTTCCTTGTTTGAGGGAGCAGGAAGAATTTCCTCTGAAAGCAGATTCTGGTGGCTGTTCAGTTATGAAGACAGTCTGAAGCATATTAGTAGAATGAAAACGGACTTCATTGAATCACAAAACATGGTATAGAATATAGATTTTATGGGGTCTTTGCTCAAACATGGCAGTTTCAGTGTTTTAGTATGAAGAAGTTTTTGAACAATGAGGAAGAAAAGTCCTTTGGCAGGGCTGTGTGAGTAATACAACGAAGACATCATTATTCTGAGACAGAACAATGACATTTGCTGTCATATATCTGCTATCTACATTTTTAAATATATTTTCCAAAACCTGCTGGCATTTTGTGCCTTTTTATGTTTCCAACAGCATCTTCAACTTAATTTTTTAAGGCTGTTGTCACTACTCTGATTTTCTTGTCTTTCCTGTTTCAGGAAACGAACACAAAATTACATGCAACACAGCATTTTTTTCTCATTGGAATTAGCCTCCATTCCAAAATTCTCAGGCTCCTGTAAGGTGTGTCCTCTTGCAAAGTGCCATCAGTAAATGAGCCAACCTGAAGCACTACCAGGATGACAGATGGGATATTTTCTTCCCTGCTAATTTGTGTTTTTACTGAAATTAAAATATCAAAAGAACATACAGCTATTTTCAGAACACAAACTCCACAGTAATTTAGCCCTGTTCATCTGACACTGACCTGAGGCCTCTGACACAGTTTTACTGTAAGCAAAATCACATTGCCAGCATGGTAGAGGAACAGGATGAGAGAGGTAAAGCAGCCACACATACTCCTGTGACCTTACTGAGATGTCAGCTTTGATCCCAAAATGTGTGATCCATTCCACTAGGGGTTTGGTGGTTTGGTGGATTTCACTAGGCAGCTGATGGGGGTCTGTGACTTTAATTAGTACTTCAATGTGTTCACATTTAGTGTGTCTGTTCTTACTCAGCAGTGCGGGCTTACATTGTTCAACTTCTGCTTCATTCTATTTTCTTTCCCCGCAGTCTGATATGAAGTGTTCCTCAGAGCTGAGGCAGACTGTGCTGAGAGCTTGCAGAACTCCTGGTAGGCATTAGCCATTCGTCAGCAGGTTTTACACCATTTTCTGTAATTAAAGCCCAGGTCTTCAAAGGTAATTTGGTGCCTGACTTGAACTCCTGCTAAGATCAGTGTCCTTGTGGGCTGTAGTTTGAAAGCCTTCTGTGTAAAATCCCTGTATAATGCTGAAAGCTCTTATGGACCTCATGGGATCGCTGCTTATTTTCCTTTTCTGTTTTGTGTGCCTGCTTCTTTTGCTTCCTGTACTCTAGAACCTCTGATTGCTATGGCAGAAGGAGTGTCTGTAAATATCTCCACCAAGGTGGTGTCTTCCACCTCTGCTGCAGCTGGATGGGGGGAATTTCACGAGGTCAGATCTGCCTGAGCTCTGCGGTCTGCCCACACTCCTGTCCCAGGCGTTCCCATGGGGATCAGCACCCTTCCAGAGCAGCCACACTCCTTGGTGCTCCAACCGAGGGACAGCTCAGGACCCCAGTCAAGCCCCACTTTTGGGCTTGAGCCAATCATTGCACTAAAGACCAGAATGGGTCTATAAACCCAATGATGGGTTTATATTGATCTCTAACACGGAAGAAGGAGGGGCTGAGTGAAAGGCTGATGAACTGACAGTGTGGGAAATTGCATCCTTTTCCAGATGGACCCTTCAAATTTGATTTCCAGTGGTGCTGAAATATGGTATTTACTCTTACCTATGAGCTGAATGTAGCTATTATCGTTAATATGTACGCGATATATCCATATTAATATATTTTATATAGCTATTATAGAAAATTATAGCTAATAGGTTATAGCTAAGTGGCTTTTAAGATGGTTTCAGCCCTGGAGAGCTTGCAGTCTTGCTGGGTTTGTTTCATCTGGGGAAAGGAGGAAAAAAATGTGTTTAATTGCTGTCCTGCATATGACAGGGCGGGGTGTCAGGAAGACTGGGGAGAAGGCAGGGGTTGGATTTTCTGGGGAAAAGCACTCTGCAAAAAATAAAGAAACTTCTGGAAAATGCTTAAGGCAAACACTTCAAAAGAAATCTTACAATCTCCAAATAAGAAGTGCTGTGTCTAGTTTTGGACACTGCAATTAGCAGATATCAACTGGTAAAATTTGGAGTACAGCAACAAAAATCACAACAGCTGTAGATGGGAAAAAAGTAGAAAGAGTAGAGCATATTTAGCTACAAAAAGAAAAGTAGGAAGCACATTGAAACCTGCAGGTAAAAACCAGTTTCTGAGATGTAGGGACAGAGCTTGTCCTTCCTGTGTGCTGTGAAGATAACAAGTCACATTCATAAGTTTTGACAGAGGTTGCTGGGGAAGGTTGAGGATGTTTCTGAAAGCAGGTTAGATAAACACCATTTCAAAATAATTCAGATCTAGCTGATCATACCTTTGGGCAAGGGGAAGGCTGGAGGGCCTCTCACAGCCCTTCTTTCCTGTCTGGTTCCAAGATAATAGTGTTGATGCAAGGATTTGGGGCATCTGGGGAAGCAAGTGGCCTCGTTACATAGGACTGGCAGGGTTGTTATAAGGACAAGGTTAATAAGGAAAGACAGACAGCTTGTGTGGATGAAAGATAATTTTACTGATATTGCATGATGGGGATAAGGAATTGCTATCAAATCACTATTTCACTGCTTTTGGAGTTAACTTGATTGGTCCTTAGTGGAGAAACCCACAAACACTGGAGCCAAGGGGAATCCTGGTGCCTGGCAGACACTTTCTGAGTGAGCTGAGTCTTTAGAAAGGCTCACTGTCTCTCACATGGGACGAGTGTTTGTTGTTTCCAATCTCTTAATTAAGGCTTTCAGAGGATGCTTTTCTTTTCCTTAACCCCCTCATTTTCATGGGATGAGCAGGAATTTAATTCTGTTTATGGCTTTGACCACCCTTGTTAAAATGTGTTGACACGGGTCAGCGGGTTCCAACACTTGAATTAAGGATATGTGAAGATGCACATGCACCACATGGACATGTAAGCCTAAAGTCAGTTAGGCTAGAAATTATGTGAGCTTTAAATAATAAAAAAGTTATCCTCCCTTTGATGGCATGAGTGAGACAGTAAGGAAGTTCAAAGAAGTTGTTTCATGATGCTTTATTCCTTGAAATATGCTCCTGTATGTGGCAACACTTAAATCAAATGGTGATAAGGCATTTGTCAAATAGCTCAGATTTACTCTGCTTGAAATTGAAAGAGGAGTTACTGAAATTTAGCAAGTGCACAGGAAACCTGAAGCTCGTAATATACTATGAAAGGTTTGTTTGTTTTGTCTAATTTACATCTTTCAACCTTTAATTTTCTGCAGAAGGAGGTAGAATATGAATTGCCTTTTTTAACACAGCAAAGATTCTCTAAAGGTTACTATAGTCTCTGTAGTCCATTCAGCACATTCAGAATGCAAATTAGTTCCACATCAGAGTCTTTTTGTGAAGTTTTCATTACAGGGGGACATGTAAAGCACTCGAATTTCTTTTTTAATTTCAGATAAAGGTGGATCAAAAAGTGGATAGATCTCTTTATTTGTATTTTTAAGAGTCTTTTTAATACTTTTTCCTATCAAACATGAAAAGGAAAATAGCTGCATTTCTAGGCATATGGGGACCCCTTTGAAGCGCTGAGAAAAGGAATGCTTAATACTTTGAAACTATGTATTATTGAAACTATCAATTACTTTAACATTTTTCAAAGGCAAAACAGAATCCTCACCAGACCAGCTTTGTGTCTCGTTTTTCTTGTTCTGAGAGATTGTCTATCTGTATTGTAATGAGAAGATGGTCAGACTAGCTTAACGTTTAGCACTTCTTACTTTTCATCTCCAAAATGGTTTGTGAACATCAAGCAGGCATATCAACTTGATTCTCTCTAGAAAACACTTGTGTTGAATAGATCATGAACAGATCATGACTTTTTGAAAAATCTTGTGGCAGTCATTAAATATTAGTGGTAATTTTAAAACTTTCCAAAAATTAAATGGGGCAAAATCATGTTTAAAATTTTTGGGTTTTGTTTTTTGGGGTTTTTTTTCCAAACTAAAATAACACTGTTGGATTTCCAGTGGTAAATAACATTGCTGAAGATTTTGTATTACTGAGGCCTGGCTTTGTAATTTTGACTCAGGTTTTTGTTGAAGTCAGGCTGCAACACTGAATTCTGTTTGAAGCAATTGTTTTATTATTTGCAATGTGTAGGGGTTGATTAAAGTTTTTGTGACTCCTCCTATTCATCCTGTTCTTACTTATATTTTACTACCACTTTTAGAAAGCGTCAACAGAGATGAAAAGTCTACCTAGAATATGTGCTGGGTCCTGACAAGAAAGGTGGGGAAGATACCATAAAAGCCTAGTATCATAAAGATTTATTGTGAGAAAACTCTGTTTGGGGGGTTGCTTTTGTTCTCTAAAAAGCTCTAATTTATCAGGCAATATGTAAAGACTGCAGTGCTAGAAAAGGTGATGGAGAGAAGAAATGGACCAGTTAATTGTTCACTTCTGATATCTGGTACTGCTGGATGCTCTTTTATTAAGTCTTGACTCATGACATGTGCAGTGGTTAAAAACTGAAAACCTCTTCGTCTTGAAGGAAGAAATAATTTGGAAAAGTCCTGGAAGACTTCTAAGGAGGAGTAACACCACTGCACATCTTTATATTGTTGAACATTCAATATATTTATGTAAGGAAAAATGTGATGACATAATGAAGAATATAAATGGGATATAAAGTTCTCTGACTATATGTTATTTGGTTTATGTGACCTTTCTTATTTTCTTTTCTTTTCCTTTAGAAACAATCTCCTTTTGCTTTTTCATCCATTCTCTTAGCTACTTCTTTGTTTTCAATGTTGATGATTTTTTCCCCTGGTGATACTCAGTGCCATATCTATAGCTGGTCTTGACTCTATTCAAGTTAGCCATAACCCTTCTCCCACCCAGCCTTAAATTGTGCAAATACTTCTATGGCCTAGGAACTGAAACCATATTTTAAAGTCTTGTTCCCCTTCCTTTCTTCTCCATTCCCTGAATTTTTTCTCCTCCAGGAGAAACTCTTACTGTTTTAATAATTGTGTAGAATTCATCTCTTTTAAAGATTTCTGTAAAAATTCTATTCTCTTTCTCTGTTTTAAAATCATAAATGGATAATGCAGATGTTGAAATATTCTGAAGATCTTGAATAATTACAAAAGCTCTGTAATTACATTTATTATTAATGATTTTCATTAGTAAATTATTTGGGTTTATGTTGCTCCTTTCACCCTAAAGACTTATAGTGCTTTATAGTAAAATATTCATTACAGCTTAAGACATCCCTGGAAGACAAATGAGTCCTCAGGCTTGTCTAAATGTGTGCAAGAGGAGCTGTCAGTGAAGGCTGCTCACAAGACAGGAGCTGTGGGCCAAGTTGGAAGACAGAACAATTCCAACGTGGTCTGACTTCTTTTCCCCCCTGTACGTTCCAACCATATGAATTCTTTTTTTTTTTTTTTTTTTTGGTGCAAGTTTGAAAGAACTTTATCTACATCTCCCTGTGTCACAAGCATTGCCCAGGGGAGAACAAGACAGGTGGAGAACAAGCAAAGTGGGGATTTCTCTGGTCAGACCCTGAGCAGCTGCTCCTGGGGTCACAGAGGTTTGTGCTTGCATGGGGCAGAGCTCTGGGGCTCCTTTTGCTCTGCTCCTCCAGGAACAGCTGCCAGGAGCTGAGACAGCTCCTCTTGAACATGCACCTGAGTTTCCTTCTGGGTTTAAGCCCATGATCTATCCCTGCTTTGGCAGCACTCTCTGACACCCTCGAGTAGAGAAACACACACTGTTTATGTGTTATGTCAGATACCTCTAACCTGTGCCTAGAAAAGAGGGACAGAAATGAAGTCACTGGAACTAACTGTGACAGCTATTGTGAATGTGCAATTTTTTCTTTTAATAACAGAGAGTAAAGATGTTCACAAGATGTTGTTTAGTGCTTTTTACCCACCTTGGCACTGGAACACTGAATAACTTCCAATGAATCACTATTTTGCTGGAGCTAGAGCAAAAATCAACATCTACTCTTCTGCAGAAGTCAAATGCCTGAGCTGTTTGTCATGAGTGGCTTCTGCTAATGGCATGATATTTTATCTTATAAATAACCTGAAGTTTGCATTGATCCATGGGAGTAGGAGGGAAGGCCAAGTTATCTATTAGATATTGCACCTCACTAATGCTCAGATTAAGCTTCTGCCCATAGTATTTCCTTGCAGTGCAGAGACTTTTTCTAGCCTTTTTTGTGGGGGGAGAAGGTAGGTGTGCGGGAGTTGAGTGGTGGTGAGTGATATCCTGGATGACACCAAGAAGTCAGGCACTGACACCTGAATCAAGGATATAAAATTCTTCATTTGGTGCAGTTGTTTTTTGCACCTTCTGAACTGGAACCTTGTGGAGTTTTTTTGTTTGCTTGTTTTTTATTTGTTTTGTTTTTTGGGTTTTGTTTGGTTTTTTGTTTGTTTGTTTTTCTAATTCATCATGTTAGAGCAACCTGCCTCTGATGCTGGAGCTTAAGCAAAGGAGATATCACAACATTTAAGCTCCTTTCCTCACAGGAATCCCACTTTGCATCTGCTGGAGGAGGAGAAATTTCATGGTTGCTGATGGAGTCCCTCCTCTTCAGGTGGGATTTAGTTATTCACCTGCTGTTTCCTATGGAATGCAAGGTCCTTTGATCAGGTCCTTTGATCAGGTGAGATAACAGCAGCATCTCTCAGGGGCTTGGAGGTGGTGTTCCACAGGAATTGTACAATCTTTTGCTGAACCTAGCAATTTCTTTCACCTTCCAGACTTGCCAATTCTGCAGCCCATTCTGTTTCTAGTCAAGGTGGCACTAGCAGCACTACACATGGAGTCTAACCCTGCTACCTCCTGCACAAGCAACAAGAAAGATGCCCCTGCTGCAAAGACCTTACACCTGAAGAAGCTACCATTTGCTGTTGCTGTTTTGGGGCAGATCCCTGCCTTTTTACACCTCATTGCTCATTTTCACTCTTCAGTTTTAATCCCTCACATCTGACAGATTATTCTGTCAGAATTATCAAATGGGTATTCTTGATTTTTCGTGATATTGTGAATAGGAATTATTTTTTGCTTTGAAAACTGTGATATGTCCAAGTATCCTTCTTATCTTTGGGTGGCATGAAAAATATCAGAAACTTTCAGCACCCTCTCAGTTGCTGCCTTCTTGTATTTCACTGCTGGAAGCGATCTCTTCAACCAGTGACATCCATCCATTTCGTTCTTTTAATGAAAACTGTTTGAGGATGCTAAAAATGATGAAGCCTGACAGCTCTTCTCAGACGTTTGCTGAGCATGATTCGCCATAATCCCTTTTGGTTGTGTGCAGATACATAAATATGCTATCTGAGCTGAAGGGGGGCGTAGAAATGGTTCTTCTGCACTGGCACAGCTCCAGCTGTGGGGCTGGGACACTTGCAAGTGTGAGAGCCACTCCTGCAGCTTGGTCTGAGTCTGCCCAGCAGGCTCAGAGGCCTCTCTGGCCCATTGCAGGGGTGCCTGAGCTGCATGACTGGCTCCCTTCTGTTGGCAATAATCTTCTCTTTTCTCTGGCTTCATCCTTCTGGGCTGAAATAATCCAGTTTGTCCTTCATTCCCATTGCAGAGTTGTTTGGATACAAGCAAAGCAGAAAGATATCAATGAGTAAGTTCAGGACACTTGGAATTAAACACTTTTTTTATGCTGACAGTAATTTCATGTTGCTATATGAACAGTCTGCAGTGTCATGAGGAATTGGGAGAGTAATACAAGAGTCCCCCTGGCAGAAGAATAACATATGATCTGTTTAAAATGAAAAAAACTGTGGCATCAACCCATACTCTGTTCTGATTTCAAATGCAAATTACACTCAAGAAATGGGAAAGGCCAAAAAGTAGATAGAAAATGGAAATTCTTTGTTCCTGAGAGGGCATCTCATTAAAAAGGCAACATTTTCTGAATCTCATTCACACTTTTGACTTTATTGTTCAGAAAAGTCTCTAGTTCTTGTGATTGATAAAACAGACACCTAAAGTGGTAGGAATCATAACGCAACAGAAGGACTGTGGGATATTCTTAGTCTGAAAAGTTTCCATCCAATAAGAGACTAAATTGTGTGAAGTAGATTGATGGTAAGAAAAGCTGAGTCCTGACAGTAAATGTCAGGGAAGATATATTAATGTACAGTAATGGAGTAGGAAATAGCATTTTTTTTTCTTCTATTGCAGCTTCAGTAATTACTTGCACAAAATGTCTAAGTGTCTTTTAAAAAGACATGAACCAAGCTACCCTTTTCCTTATATAAAAGCTTGAAGCAAACTAAGGACTAATTGGATACAGTGCAGAAAGAAAAAACTGATACAAGAGGTTCCCAGTTATTTTATAATCATGAACCTTACTTTAATATAGTGATTTCTTTCTTCATTTTGGCTTTTTTAGGAGAATTAAGCAAAACGTTCAGTGATTTCTTATATAATTTCTGTGCTTTTTCTTCTTCTTCTTCTTCTTCTTCTTCTTCTTCTTCTTCTTCTTCTTCTTCTTCTTCTTCTTCTTCTTCTTCTTTTTTTAAGAAAAATGAGGAGATCTAGCAGCATGTTTCCAGTCACTCTTTTTTTGAATGACCAAGATGGTTGACATGAGCATCCTTACCTGAGGCCCTCCCCTGGAAGTGTTGGAGCAGAAATTCCATCCCATGAAGTCATTCCATCCCATGGAAAGTTCTTGAGGTTTCTGAAGTCTTTCTGTATCTTTTGTGGGAACAAAATACAAAGCAGAGCCTTTCAAATGCCTCTGTGAAAGAGAGCCACGTTGACATGCCTGGTTTGAGATCAAAGCCCTCAGGTTGGAAGGTTTCATTTTGGTCACAAGCAAAACCCTCTTGAAACGTTCATGTTCTTCTGAGGTGTTTCATCTTTGATGTAGTGGGATATTTGGCTAAATACCACTTTGAAAATGTTCAGAGCAGATCTGTGGTTTTGGTGCCAATGTGCTAGGATGAGAGGAACTTAAGTAGGGAGAGCTGATAGATGAGGAATTATGAGAGACCTGGAAAAGGAACAGGAACATATAATAAGGTGTTAGGTCTGTGCAGGATCCAGCCTGCTTAAATTGAGACTTGGGAGCCCAAAACCCAAGGCTCAGACTGGCTGGTCCTACTACTGCAAGGTACCTCTATTCTGTGCCTGAAAATTTCCTGGGCACTTGGAGAACTTGCCAGTGTCCTGCTGAGGGATCTAGAGCACATGGAATTTTTTTATAGCAGTGTGTAAAATGAGCACTGAAGCCAGGTGTTTACTACAGCCCTTTATTACAAATCTGTTTCTATATTCTCCAGCCAGCCTCCAGCATCAGTGGTGGGAAGATCAGGCCTTTTGTATGCTGCTGCCTTGTAAAGATGCTGATGTGTCTTCATAATTGTAGCTGACATGATGTGCAGTGCAAGTGAGACCTCATCCTGCTGCAAGTGCAGGGTGTGGAAAGCAGGGATTGCTTTAAAAGGTATCTGTATTTGTGTAGATTGCATTATTTTTGTATTATAGGAATAAATGGACTTGAGAGAGTACAGTCTTGTGGAGATGGAGGCATAAATCAAATTAATCATGGAATCATAGAGTGGTTTGTGTTAGAAGGGAACTTAAGGATCATCTTCTACTGGATCAGATTACTCACAGCCCCATCCAGCCTGGTTTTCAATACCTCCTGGGACAGAAGCCTTCAAACTCTCTGGGCAGCCTGTTCCAGTGCCCCACCACCCTCACAGTCAGGAACTCTTTCCTAAAACCTATTCTAAACCTGTCCTCTTTCAGTTTCAGGCCATTCCCCCTTGTCCTATCATACATGTCCTTATGAAAAAATCCCTCTCCAACTTTCTTGCAAGCCCCCGTTAGGTACTAGAAGACTGCTGTCTCTTCTCCAGGCTCAGCAACCCCTGCTCTATCAGTCTGTCTTCACAGGAATTAAATGCTGAACAGGAGAATTTTCATATTCTGATCTAGCACAATTACAATAACAGCTCAGTATTATTGAAAAGGGAAAAAAAGGGGGTCAAAGCTGGTAAGGTTTGGAAATTCATGGCTTTGTTCCATGTATGATAAAGGCATTTCCATGTGAATCACATTTTCAGGCACTGATGATAGCAGAAAACCAGGAATGCAGAAATAAGCTTATTGGAGATTTTGCCTCACACACACACACACACACACAAAAATGGAGCATCTGGATGTAAATGTCACTGTCTATGGTGCACCCTTCCCCATAGAGACTAAAAATATTTAATTTTCATCACATGAACAGATATAAGAGTTCCATTACTCTTGAAGGCTCATATATAGAAAACTAGGAAATTTTAAAAACCGCTTTTCAAAAGAATTACATACAGAAATGGAATCTGTGGATCCTGTACATTCTCACAAGATCTTTCAATTTTGTCCAGGAGTTTGTCTTAGAAAGATGGCTTGGTGCCAGAGCTAGTAGCAAGTATTTCTGGTGCTCAGTTGACTTGGTTCCAGCTCTACCCTGTGCTACATCTTTGGCTGAGTGGTTGGTTCTGTACCCTGTTCCTCATCTGTAGAAGCAGTGCCACGTGTCTTTTCCCTCCTGGAGTGGAAGTTTCTCTGCTCTGGTGATGTCTTTTATGATGAGCATGGAGGATGCAATCTTGTTTAGTGCCTCTGAGCTTCCACAGTATGCAATTATCAATGTTAATGTCTCCAAATAGAGGAAGTGATTGGATCTAGCAGACTGCTTTGTTGTTTGTTTGTTGTGTAATTATCAGCATTCATTACAAACAGGTATGTCTAATTTTTCCAGCTCTCAGCAAGCTGACTACAATGATGGTATTATGGGTTGGGTTAAACTGACTGGAACTGGTGAGTGAAATGGCTGCCCTTCTGTTATGAATAAATGCAACAAACAGAGCTAGGCAGATTAAAAAAAAATAATGAAGAAAGGACTTGTTCAGTATGTGAACTCTGGATTTGAGCTGCTCACAGAGGAGTTGAAAGCATGGAGCTTTGGTGGGATTTCCCAGGGTATTGTTTAACCATGTGCACACAGCATTCTTCAGTGGGCAAACAGCAGGTGAGAGAGAGACACAGAACAGTAAAATTGGAAATATGGTCTAAGAAATATATGCAAGAGAAAAAGCATCTGAGCAGTGTCAAAAGAAACCAAGAGCAAGGAGCAAAGAATCACCTGCTGTACCCAGAGGCACAGGATTCTGGCTGGCCCCAGCAGTACACAGGCTTGTATCAAAGAGCCTGTTCTTGGCTGAAAGGCTCCAGCAGTAATATTTCATCAGCAAAAAAAGTTCACTGCTGTGTGTCCTCTCTGTGGTGCAGATGGGAGGCTGAAGCTACACTGGTGCTCTCTGCCTGACAAAGTCCTTGCAATTTTATAATCAGGAACAAAACCAAGACGGGAAACATTTTGTAAAAAAGCAAATCCCTTCACATCTAGACATATCTAGGGGTGATAATGTTTGGAAGGGGGGAATACCATTATTCAAGAGAATACCTTGCCATGGCTGTTTTCCCTGCTTTAGTACAGGTGCTACAGCTTGACAAAGACACGTGAAGTGCTCACAAGCACAGAACCTTGTTCTCAGGTGTGCCGGCACATCACCTGGATCCAGGGCAGCCCACAGCCCTGCACAGCCGCCGGTTCAGAGCCCAATCCCAGGGAGTGCGCGGTGGGACGCGCTGGGATGCGCTGGGCAGGGGGAGGGAAGGAGCCGTGCGTGCCGCCGGTGCGGGTGTGCGCGGAGCCGGGAGGGACTGCCTGCATCGCCCGGGGCACCCAGGGCTCCGAAACAAGCCCTGCTGCTCGGGGCGGACACAATGGCTCCTTTGTTCACCGCGGTGGGAAGGAGCAGCCGGGTGCGGAGGATGCCGTCGGGAGCGCTGCCAGGTGCCGGGCAGGGCCACCGGGACGCCCTGCCCCACGCTGCGCTGCAGCCAGAGCCGAGTGCAGGACACAGAGAGAGAAATCAGCTCTTTAGGACTGAATTCACCAAGAAAATGTGCAAGAAAGAGACACTGGCACTGTTTGGAAAAGCAAGGCTATGTTTCACTTGATCTCAATAGTAGGAGAAAGCAGAAAGCGTTCATATGCTGAGGGTGGTTTGGCTGGAGGAGGCAGACCAGGCTCTGTGCAGGTTTATATAGGTTACTGTGCCAAGAGAGATTATGGGGTGTCACAGAAGGGCACTTTGGAGAGGTATATGGTCCTGACCTTAATAAAGGCAGATGTTACTTGTGTGCCACGACAGGTAATTCCTACATGCCCTTAATTTTGCAGCTCAGGGTGCAATAAAATTCAGATGGCTGAAGTATTGCCTTCCAATGCACAGCAAGGCAATTTTTGTTGCACAGTTATGCAGCTGAAATTGATTAAAGCATTTCATGTGGAGTAGACACCAGTCCTGACACTTGCACCCACCAAAGAAATAACCTCTTGTTCACACACTTCCTAAGTTTGATACAGGAAAACAACACCACAAGTATGGATTGTTCCTGCAGATCTAGGTCTGAACCACAGGAAATAACACTGGATTTTGAAACTGCCGCTGGTGATGCAGAATAGCCATCCAAAACCACAAATGAGAATGGACTTCAAAATTTTCTTGGTTGCAAACTGAATAAATAAATAGTGGACAGTTTGAGGAAGTATTTGGTGCTTACTTACTGGACTGCTGGACTTACTTTGGCCCCACTAATGTTCTGCTCAATTGCTGATGTCAGTTCAAAAATTGTATCCTAAGCTCAGGGTAGATTGACAGAGAGAAGAAAACCCCAGTTCATCCCATAGAAATGTTACCAAGGCTGTATCAAGGGCACAGAGACAGTTGTTTGGCTGTTAGAAAATATGCAAAGGGGTATTTCCCCTGTGAGTTTTATCCTGCCCTCTGTTTGTGTTTCTACACGCCGTTAGTGCCATGGCTGTATCAGGGTGTTACAAATTCCTCCCCGTTTAACCACAGCCAGTGTTTTTAAGGCTGGCACTCTGGGGCCAGTTCCTGATCTCTGGCGTGATGAAGGAAATGTGAGAAGGATTTACTGCACCACCCAGGGTTTGCTCCTGCACGAGCAAAAGGAAGAGTGGGAGGCAGATGGGCAGAGATTGCCAAGAAAGAGCTAAGGGGGAGTAACAGTTAAAAAAAACCCCAACAAAACAAAGTGTAGGAATAAAACATACGGCAGTGCTACTTTTTATGCATAGTGTTTTGTTTAAGTCTCTTGATGATGTTTTGTGGGTGCTTCCTCCTGTTCTTATTTTTAGTCTATTATCATAAAAGCAGGTCATGTAAGGTTTTCAGGTCTCTCTGATACAGTCAGCTTAAAAAGCTGGCTGAATATTCTGGCCTGTGCTTCTGTATATTTTGCTTCTCTGTACACACTTTGCTCTGTGAATAGTAGTTAAAATTCCAGTGAGCTGCCCTCCCATTAAAATACCTTTAATGTTTTATTGGGATACCTCCTACTTGAAATGGTTTAACACATAAAGGGCCTTTGCTCATTTGAGAAAAAAATAAGCTATACTGCTGATGCAGAGGCAAGATTGTTTGGGTGGCTCTCCTGTAGATTGCTCTTTATGCAAATGGTGCCTTGGGAACGGGCAGATTAATGTGTTTCAGGGCAGGATGGAGACGCAAATGTTGCATCTACTTGCCTGGGAGTGCTCTGATGCAAGAAGGGAAACAAGCTCTCCTGCACATTGCTGACTGCTCCCTTTCTGTCTGAAAGTTCAGTGAGTGTCCTGGAAAATAATTACTCGTTTAAAGTAAGGAAGGAAAGTCCAGAGTGACTGTTTCTGAGCACTCTGCTTTCTTCAGGAAGAAAAGGTTTGAAGCACTGTCTTGCTGAGGATGAAGAGTGGAAGAAAAGTAAGACTGGAAAGGGTGATGTAAACTAAAAAAACAACAAAGAGAATTCAGATGAAATATGAATGTAAAAAAAAATTTAAATATGTGTAGTTTAGTTCTCTTGAGTTGCTAGAACAGGGTTTTCTATGACTGTGAAAACACATGCTTAGCTGCTGGTTGAAAAGAGCATTTTCTAAGCCAGTCTAATAAAAAAGAAATCTTCATTTTGAGAAAGGGAAGAGAGACACAACCATCCAGCTGAGAGCAGAGAGAGGCAGAATTCAACTCCAAAGATTTTGATTAAAGGTTTTTCTGAGAATCAGCCATGTCTGAGTTTTCTTAGCCCTTATTTTAACATGTTTGGTAGCTGTCTGCAAAAATCTTTCCCTAAGTGTTCCTGTTGGGTCTTGTTTTGGCTTGATTGTCTGTTTTGGTTTGATTTTTTCTATTATTATTATTTATCAAAGCCAATTGATGGTGCAAAAAATGCTTTGTGCATCCAGACTGCTGTGTAGATGTAACTTTGCTGCCTGTGTGCGACTGCTGACACAATCATGATGAAATATTTGGCTGCCTGCCTTGAGGGGTCTCCTCCAGGCTCTTGCCAGGACTTCAGACACAGAGCTGGGATTGCTTTGGTGGGGCAGTGGGACAGGTTTATCCTCACCAGTGTTCTCCTCAAAAGGCAGTGGAACACGCTTCCTGAATTGCTGAAGATCTCCAGGGGAATCAAAGACCCTGGAACTCATCTGGAATCTCTGAAAGAACTGGAAGATTTTGGGGGTGAAATAGAGTTATTTCCAGCTCTGCTCCCTGCAGGACTCTCAGCAAAGGCCTGATTCAGTACCAGAATTCACTCTCCAATAGTGTCTGTTTGGGCTCCATGGAGATGCCTGCAAGGGATTGACTGTGCAAACTCCTGTTTTTCTTGCCAGCATTTCGTATGACAAAAGAAGGAATGGCACCTGGTGGGGCGTCTGAGGATAATTCCAGCACATGGGTGTGTGTAGAAAACCTTGTTGTAGCTACCAGTAACCATGGCACAGTTTTTCTCTTTTCCACCCTTACACAGAATTTTCTTTGTCACTGAATTAGTTTCCAAACAACTTCTTGTTATCCTGGTTGTCAGTGTACCCATGGAGAGCAGCAGAAGATTACAGGAGGCTTAAAGAAAGACTGGGACACCACAGGTATTGCAAAGAGCTAATGGGGCTTTCTTCATTTCTTCTAAGAAAATCTTTACAGCCCCATTGAAATGGCTAAGCCCTTTTACTCAGCCTCTCTGCAAGGGGCAAGATGTTGACAACATCCCTTCAGAATGTATTACAGGCACCCAATGGTGCCTGTAAACCAGGTCTCTGCCACTGCTATTTTGACATGGCTGTGTAATATATATCATTTCAGCTACACAATTGATTGAAATATTATTGCTGCTTCACTTATTACTTTAGTTAACAGCCTGCTGCAAAACTGAAGTAAACTTTCATGCCCCATGCTCTGGTACAGACCTACTATGCCTCCCTAATTCAATCAAAATATCTGGGAAATTGTCAGGATCTGAAGGAAAAAAATGTCATTTGCTATTGTGCAACAACTCCTACTGGAATCTCCTTAACTACTACTAGAAAAGAGCAGAATTTCAGCCCTTCCATTTGCCCTCCCTCTCATCTGTCCAGAGGAGGACAGTCCATTTCCTCCACTGATTGAATTAAGGATGGAAAATACAATTGGAGAAGGAGAGAGGAACTGAACATTTATTTTGATATGCTAAAGTCTGGGGGTTTACTTGTCGGTTTTGGTTTGGGTTTGATTTTGGTAAGGATGAGGAGGGTACTCTGGGGTGTGGTGCCTACTTGGAGCAAGATTAGTTGGAATTTGTACTGTCCATCATCCAGGCTGGAGAACTGATAAGGCAGACAGGGAATATGAAGAATTGATTGCTGCAAAAGGGAGTAAAAGTAATTGTGCCTAGAATGAACTGGCCTCCATTCCTAAACATAAACAGGTTTCTACATTTTTCTTCCAAGCATTACCCAGAAAAGTAAATGGAAAACGTAAGAGGGAAGTGAATACTCAGTGCCCATTTTCTACTTGAATTGAATTTTCATTTGCAAAAAATGGGAGAGGAGGCAAAAATTATGAAAGTATGACACAGTATGTTAGTTGCATCAGAAATAGTGATTAGATCTGAGCTGTTGAGGAAAGTTAAAGGAGAAAGTTGTTAGCAAAGTACCAAGGAAAGTGTCTATACCATATTTTTGAGGCCTTTCTGAACAGTATTACACAGGTTGTGCAATATTGTATTGTATTTACACAGGTTGTGCAGTATTGTATTGTATTGTATTTTATTGTATTGTATTGTATGGTATTGTATTTAATACAAACTAATTTGCTCAATAGGGAAGTCTCAGGTGGAGTATGAGAACAACCTGGAAGTAAAATAATAATATCCTTCCTTCCCAGCTTCCAAATTTCAAAGAGATCCTTTTTTTTTTTCATCATTAAGCAATTAAGACACCAAAACCTCTCTGTTAGCTCATTGTAATCATATGGGACTGAAAATAATTCTTAGCCATCTGTGAAGAGGAAGAAGAGATGCAGGTCCCTGGGACAGATGGACACATTAGTCAGTCTGCTGTTTTGGTGGCACAGCTCAAGATATCTCAACCAGGAATTTACAAGCCAACCTTGACTGTCAATTTAAAACTAAACTAAACAAAGATGCTGCACGTGAAAATGACCAAAAAAACACAATCTGAAAGGTGGGAATAAAAAACTATTGTTAAAATTTTGATGAATAATTTGTCTGGGATTTGTTTTTGTAGTTGTAGGTGACTTGTTTGGTTGGTTTTATACTTGTAATAAACAAAAAAGCATGACCAACAATTTATTTTCATTCTACTTTTTAAAATATATCTGTTTGCTTTGGAGATGTTCTAGTTACCTGAAAGCCTAGCCTGAGGAAGACTCTGCACAGAAGCTGGCTACAAAAAGGACTCCAAAGGTGGCAGTATCTTTTAGGCAGCAGGGAGAAAAGGTAATGCTGACACCTTTCTTGCACAAGGCTCATATGTCAGTGATCAGGGAAGCCTGGGACAGTGTTTCTTATTAGGTTTCTGTAATATGATGCACACTCAGATAAGTAAGCCACTCTTTTTTTTTTTTTTTTTTTTTTTTTTTTTTTTTTTTTTTTTTTTTTTTTTTGTGCTTACATCTCTAATCTAGGAGGGTCTGGTGGGATTTTTGTGCTCTTCTTTCTTAGGGCCAGGGGCTAGGAATAGCAGACTCTAACAGGAGACAGTGACCAGGAGCAGTCAGAGGTACTTGTGTAAGCAGATGTTCTGCCATGTACTGCCTTAGAGTGAGTCTCTGCCAAGATCTACTTACTGATACAATTCAGCCTTCTGCCTGTCTTAAAAACAAGGATTAGAGGATTAGGGACATGATGCTGGAGGCAAGCGTGGAGTTCAGATAGAGATGTGTAGATTTTCTGAAGGAAAGGGAAAGAGAAGCTGCATGGGCTGCTCAAAATTTGCCCCAAAACCACCTAGAACACGAATGGTTTAATGAGGAGAGAAACCATACAAAGGAGAGGAACTTATCATTTAATGGTGTAGATTGATCTTGAAGTACAGACAATCACTAAAATAAACAAACAGAAGAATGAGTTGGTGATGGAGGAGGGAAGATATGATGCTGGTGAAGAAGACATGTAATTCCCATCCAAGATCCAAAGTTATGATGAGTTTGTGAAGAGAACACATCCCTGACAGCTGATCTGAGTGCTTGGCAGTCTCAGTGACAAGGACAGCTTGACTGAGAAAGAGATTTCTGTGGGGTTACAGGGAGCTGCAGCCTCCAATACAAAAGCCAGAAGAGGAGCAAAATCTGAGAGAGTCTTTGAACTAGAGGGTTCAGAGGAGGACCATGAAGATGATCAGGGGGCTCTGATCCAAAGACAACCTGAGAGACCTGGGGTTCTTCCCCCTGGAGAAGAAAAGCCTGCTGGGAGACCCTGCAATAGCCTTCCAGCACTAAAAGGGGACCTAGAAGAAATCTGGATACAGAATTGTTCAAGTTGAGGTTGGACAGGGCTTTGAGCAACATGGGCTAATGGAAGATGTCCTGTGCATGGCAGCAGGGTTTGAACTGGATGATCTTTACTGTGTATTCCAACTCAAACCATTCTATGAAAATGAAATGTCTGAAATTTTAGAGGTGAAAATTTAGGCAAAAATCTCAGTCAATGGAACATGAGAATTTTCACAGCTGCCTTCTTTACTTGGACCACTTAAATGGCTCAGATGTCCATGGCTGACCTGAAAGAGGAAATGAGACCATATTGAAACAGGAAAGAGTGAGCGTGTGTGCTTGTTTGTTTGTGTGTAAGAGTTTTCATGCAAAGAAACTCTTCTTGGGTGAGAATTCTGGTGCCTCAATAATGGGATCATACCCTGGAGACACTGGAAGAGGAAGCATAATTTGATAAATCACATCATGATGTGAATTGATATGTAGGTTTCGGGTGTGGGTGTTGGGCAGGTGAGAGGATCCATGCTGACCAGGAGATGTTGTAACAATGAAGAGCTGGTAGAATTCAAGAGCTCTGTTTTTTGACATGCTAAGCATCATTCCTGTGCTATAGACAGCAGTGCTCCCTGTTGTCCTCCTCCCTGGAACACCCTATCATGGGAAGTCAGCAAGCACTCTGGCTTTTAGTTCTGTAGATGAAAAGTCCATCTGTTATTGCAGTTGAGGGATCATTTTCAGGGTCTTCTCTGAACACTGTTCCAGGGATGTGACCACCTCTCTTTAAACTGTAGGCTCTTATCCTTTTTGTAAGAGAACTGTACCCTCCATCAACAGACTCCTGCTGCCTACTTAGGGGGGGTTCTGTTGGTGCTGTCTAAAAATGCTGCTGCTGCCCAGAAATGTGCCTGAATACATCCAGAAGATTTTCTCACTCATAAATAACAGGTTTGGTAGGGTAATTTCTTCCTTATGCCACTTAAATGCGAGCTTTAAGTATTCAGTCTGTTCCTAACAACACTGATGTCAATTTTGTGTGTATTAGATTACATGTGAGTCTCGACTGACTCTTCTTATCTCCACCTGTTGCTCTGCTATCCCAAGGAATGAGAGAATGAGGGAGAAGTGAGGTATCTTGGGTAAGGCAAAACCAAGGATAATGCAAAACCTTTGTATATTTACTATGTTCCTGTTCCTCAGACCTTAGTTCTGCCTCTCTGCATTATGTTAAGTAAGGGTTAAAACCAGCCTCTGTTCTGGAGTCACTGTTTAGGGCATCCCAGGAATGCTGGATCTCATTTATATTTGTACCACATCAATTTGGTCATGGTCTGGTTAAAGTGTAGATGGCTCACGATAGGCACAGCTGCTGGGGCGTGATTCCACACAGCGTGTTCCTGTCCTTGGGATGGAGACAGGGTGGAAATGAAGGAAGCTATCCCTTCCCATGGTGCACCATCGTGTTCCTCTGATGTACAACACTTCCATTTGGAAAATGCCACCTTGCAATTGAAATGAGACCTTAATTTAGAAAAATACTGGTTTCTAAGTTGCCCGTGGGCAACCACTGGGCAAAAGTAGCTGCGACAGTGGTGCCACTTTCCATTTGACTGCGGATCCTGTGTACATGCTGGAGCTCTGCTCCCAGGAGGCCCCACACCCACCACCCTTGATTATTTTGGGATGTGGTGAGGAAGGCTGAAGACTGGTGAGAGCTCACTGAACACACAGGGACTCTCTCCTCCCTCCAGCTGCTGCCTAGCGATGCATTCCCACAACAAAATTTTTAATTAGAAACCTTTTGCCTCAGGAGTCAGTACTAAACTTGCTAAACTTACTTCCTGACTTCAGTGAAGTTCCACTTTCTTCCCTAATTATTTGTTATTTTCTTTCTTCAAACAGGTGCTAGATACACTCCCTTATCGTGTGTCTAAATTGTGTCTCATCAGCATGGGTGAGTGAGTTGCCTGAAAGGCACTGCCCAGTGCTCTGCTGATTTTATGGTGGTAACTGGACTGGTGAAACTTGTGGGAGTGCAGGGGAGGCTTGCTGTACCTGCCATTGTACCTCACAGTACATTCTTCTTAGATTAAACATTTACAGGAGAAAAGTTGAGCTGCTGTTGCAGGAATCAATACACCTGCTTCACTCAGCAAAGTGCAGTCTGGACAGGCCTGCCAAGTGCCTCTCCTTGACAGGAGCCAGGAGCCACACAAGCATGCTGAATGAAGCCCTTGGGTATCTGAGACAGGAGTACACCTTCTTCACAGTTCTTCAGTGATTTGATCTGGTTTTTGCTGCTGGCTTTACTGCACTGGCAAAGTGCAGGGATTCCTCTGGCATGCAGATCTAATTAGGCAGAAATCTAGAAAAATCATGAGCAAAACATTTTTTTTTTTAATCTGACAATCCAAAGTGTGCCATATAATTAAGAGATATTTAGAAAGCTCTATTATTTAGATGGAAATTGCTGTCACATTTGCCATCGGTATTTCAGGCCACATGAGATAAAAATCTAAGAAAAAATTCTGATTCTGGACTTTGAATATTTAATATCTTTGCTTTAGATAGGAAATTTTCAGATATACCAGCTTTCCACATAGGCAATGTTATTGATACATACTGATATTGGAACCTTATGCTATTTCCTTTTTTCTTAAAACCTAGTGTTTATGAGGACTAACTGCAACACTTATCGGACAATAAGCTCATAAATAGAGTTGCACATTTGAGTATTACTAGGCATTTCCATACAGACAGAAACTGCAGCTGAGTGACAGCTGTCCCTTCCAAAACAATAAAACTACTTTACATAATAAAGATGAATTTTTTTTTTGGTTAAAACTCCAAAAGAGAACGTTAGAGATCTTGACATTGCCTCATTTATAGACATAAAGAAGTGTTTGGCAGTTCAGGAACTGATGTAAGGTTTATTCCTTCAATAAACTCTTTTAAAATTGGTTGTTAGGCCAATTCACTTGTAATCCACGTGAGTACCAGGAAAATCAGAATGCCTGCAGCACCTCTATGGGACCATGAGGTACTGAACTGTGCTTACAGCTCTGCACAGCTCACATGAGTGCTTCACACTGTGCTTGTACACTGAGCAACAGGCAAGGGAAGTGACATGACAATTTTCAGATCACTGCAGGGCTTAAACTGAGAGGGATTTACCTGCTGAAACCTGTGGATGCTGGTTATGCACACCTGAGTGGTATCAGAGCAGCCTCCCTGGCTGGCTGTGCTGATGGCAGTGGCTCACTCTGCCGCAGTACTGAGCACAGATTTGTTGTTCTGCTTCCCAAGGCCTCCTCACAGCTTGAGCTGTTTGTGAAGCTGGAAGAGCTAAACCAGGCAGATTTTCAGCAAGGCACAATAATACTAAATAGAAGTGATATTTTCTACCAGAAAAGACATTGTTCTTCAGGAGAACACAAATTATTGTGGAAAATAAGTGAATATTTTCCTCCAAAATAGTCCACCCACTCAGAGAAATCCTTGTGTCTGTGCTGTTGTTTTCAGCTGATGCTCCTACTTCTCCTCTTCCAAAGATCTCTGGTCACTCCTTGCCCTCCAAGGGAACACTTGTGACCCAGCAGTTCCTCATGCTCCAGCTCCCACAGCACAGTGGCAGTGCCAAGCCCCAGCTGTGACAGGAGTGTGCCCCATCTGCAGCCTTTTCCCTGCAGGTTTATTTTCCTGTGTAGGGGTAAACTCTGTTTTTCCTCTGCAGAAGAGAAGAACCTGTGTGTGGGCTGCTGCGTGTGCCACGGCAGAGCAGCTGGCAGGTGGGAACTTGTTTATCTGCAAAAAAGAGAGCTGCTCCCAAGCTTTCCCTGCTCCTGAGCCTTCCCTGCTCCCCCAGCTGCTCCTGGGCTGGGGTTTGCCTGCAGAAGCAGGTGAGAGTCAGACCCTGCTCAGTCAGAGCTGCTCCTCTGTGATGTTGTGAGGGTGCCCAGGATGAGGCAAGAGATGAGAATTTGACTCCATGTTCTCAGAAGGCTGATTTATTATGATATATGATATATGATATATGATATAATATAATATAATATAATATAATATAATATAATATAATATAATATAATATAATATAATATAATATAATATAATATAATATAATACGATACTAAAAGAAGAGAAAGGATACATCAGCAGGCTTCACAAGAATGATGAAACTCGTGAGTGACTCCTCAGAGTCTGACACAGCTGATGGTGATTGGTCACTAAGTTAAAACAATTCACATGTTTGGATAAACAATCCCCAGGCCACATTCCACAGCAGCAAAATATGGAGAAGCTGAGGCTTCTCATCTTCCCAGGAGAAGAAATCCTGGCAAAGGGATTTTTCAGAAAATATCATGGTGACAGTCCTGAGTTCTCCCTGCTCCCCCAGCTGCTCCTGGGCTGGGGCTTGCCTGCAGAAGCAGGGTCAGTCAGACCCATGGGAGCTGGAGGCTGTCATGGGAGAGAAGGGGAATGGGCAAGGGTGAATGAGGGCTGTGGTTGTGTGCTTGGGACATGCAGAACTGTGGGGATTTGTGGGACAGATGAAGAGGGGTGTAGAAAAGCTATGTGTTGGTTTGGATAAACCAGTGTGGAGAGACTAAAGGGGAGCAGAGGACAGGCAAACTCACGATTCTACAAAATAATTTCCAGCCCTGCCCCGAACTGACCCGGCTCCTACATCTCCTCCTCTGTGCTTGGAGGAAGGCTAGAACCCCACCACGACTGCCTCCCATCCGTACAGCTGTGGGGTCACCTCTGCCAGGCACAGGGAGAGCTACACAAGTCTCCACAGCCCCTGGGCTGCCCCTGCTGCCTGTTTCCCACTTAAACATGGGGAAGAGCTGGTGCCCTCCCGTTCTCGTGGGGATGGATACATGCTTATACTGTAGCTTTGTAGCTTTGGCTGCCCATTACAGAGAGAGTTTCCCTTATCCTTGCCACCCCCCCATCTGCTTGCAGTCAGGAATAAGATCCAAACTGTATTTCTGAGGCCTTTATCAGAGTATGATGTTTTTCTCACTGCTGGCAGTGGCTGGAAAGTGATAGTTGTCACTGCAATCAGTAGGAGTTGGAGATACTCAGCACTGCTCTAGATGGGCCCTGAGGCATGGCATGCCTAACTAGGGAGTCTGCAAGTCAGACATCTGAACCTGAGCTGGTCACCCTAGTCACTTATTTATACACAAGATAAAGCTCTCATTTCACATGTTTTCCTCTGGCACAGAAGACCCAGGTGGTTCAGCTGTTAAGTGATTTATACTGCAGCCACCAGTGAGTCAAAGGCTTCCAGAGATGATGAGTTTGGCAAAATTTACTTTTGATCTTTCATCAGACAGATAGACTACCTTTGCAGGGAGGATTGGCCTCACAGTCAGGTGTTCAGGAGTGTTTTGCATTAAACTGCTTCCGCTGTTTTCTGCCCTGCTGACTGATAGCAGAGAAAACACATGGTGATTCTGCTTTGGTTCCCTCAGTTGCACAACACCCTACTAGTCCTTTAGGATTACAGGAGCTGAGTTCTTTGATGTTGCAACTTGAGGCTACTGTAGGTTTGGTTTACTCTATAGTTTTAACTCTTCTGTAAGGCTCCAGTGAGTTTCCATGCAGATTACAAGAGCAGGATTACTTCAGGAGCCCTTCTCTCTGACAAGAAAATGCTCTCAGCAGGCCCTGCCTCTTCAGGCAGAAGACAATAGGTTTTCTTGGCAGTATCTGAATGTTTATCAGGTATTCTAAATTCATTAAATGAAATGGAATGGGGCTTTTAGCAGTATTATTAGCAAGATGACTATAATTTAAGAGAGTAGGAGAGTGCTTCATTTCCTACCTTTAGTAATAAACTGAAAATAAAATGTAAATGTCAAGTGGTAATGTAGCAGTGTGCTTAGCAACCAGATGATCAAATGTTAGGAAAATGCCAACAGCAGTAAGTCAGAGCTGCCTGCTTGTGTGTTTGTGTGCATGCAAATAATCTTTCCTCAACTAGGGCCCAAGTGTCAGCAAAGGTTATTTTGCTCCTTTTCTCTTCCCTATTTATGTCATAATTTGATCAAAAAGATTAAAATACAGCAGAGACACAATATAACTTTGGCAGAAAGGCAGCACCAAAATCTCCAGATACAGTAATATGCCTTGATATTAGCATGGCAATCAAAGTGGTATTAGGCAGGGTAGAATTGAGACAGACTCTTCATACTCTTCACAAGGCTGAAGTTGGTATGAAGAGGGGATATCTGCTAAGCAGGACATTATAAGCAGTGCTCTTAGGTTTGAGATATTAGATCAGCTATGTTCGTGGGGATTTAGATTAAAAAGGTATATAAAAGGACAGCCTTGCACCTTAGGATGTCAGTGAGCCCTTCATATCCATTAGAAAATCTTGAGGCAAAGAGAAGGCACTCCTAGTGTTTGAAGAAAGCTTGTTGGAGGCATCATGAGGAAGAAAGGGAATTATTTCACAGGCTACCCAAGCTTTAGTGCTAGGTCATGGTATGGACTTATTAACCATGGTTTCCCTGCCTTCATGATTTCCTGACTATATCATATTACATTTCTTTCCTTTCTCAAATATTTGCACTGTTACCAGTCCTTGCTCATATACTCTTAAGAATTTTTCTCAATATTTTTCCCTGTTAAATCAGCCTCTCTAGGGCATTACACAATTTTTGTTGCTTTTCACTGAACTGTCTGTATTTTATCAAAACCTTTTTGAAAATAAACTACCAGTTCTTACCCTGATATCTGCTCTCATGTGAACAGTAACTATTGCTCCTCTCCCTGGAACATTTTATAAAGCAAAGAGATATTTTTTTCCCTTCCAGCCATTTCAAGCAGCCTGCAAACACCAAAGGACTGAGCTACTCCACCAGAAAGCCCTTCCTGTGGCACCATGTGTGAGTTGTATCCAGTAACATACAGCTACATGTGGTGCTAGGAAGCCATAAATGTCTGTGGGCATCACTAGTGAGAAAGGGGCCCAAGTTTTTTCCCAGATAGAGAGAGATTTCTGGAAAACCTACTCTAAATGTAACCCAGGTAGAGTGGCTGCTGCTGCTGTGCTGCCAGTGCAGCCCTCACTGCTTTGAAGGGTTGATAGGCTGAGACAGGGCCTGGGCAAATGCAGTGCCTTGTTTAGGTCTCTGTAACTGTAGGATGGATTAAATCACACTCAGCATGTCCAGCCTCGCCCTGCCCCTCCTCCTGTATTGATTTTCTTCATGGGGGGTAGGAGAGCTTTGTTCACCTGGGAGCAGCAACCCAGGCCCCCTCTGTCCTGCGTGCCTGGAGCTCAGCCCAGCACTGCCTGCCTCCTTCCCCTGCCAGCCTTCTTCCTCAAAGGAAAGGCCAGGCATATCAGCACTGCTTTATGCTGTTATTCATCACCAAAACAAAAGCTCACTGACTTCACTGAGTACAGAAATTCAGGTTATTTAAGGGGGGCTGCTATTTTATTTATTTTTTCTAGAAGGAGATATGTGATTGACTACAGTGTCCTCTGTGTTGTCTTTCCATCCAGTTGGTATCAAGTGAAGGTTTGTCTCATGAAAGTACAGGTATCATCTGTCAACCCAAAAGGAAGCCTGAAACCATGAGTACCAAACAGTTTTTCAGTCTGTCTTCTCCCCTATGCCTGTGCTGAAGGCTGTACTCTTTGGTAATGACTAGATCTAGGCAGGAGTTTGATTATTCCTCTTATGAGAAATTCCCAGGGTTCCCAAACCTGCTATTTTTTACTAAATGGTCTAGAATAAAAGAAAAAACTGTTTTTCTGTGAAAATAAAAAAAGAAAGCAATCACAAAGGAAACAAAAATGAAGCAGTTCTGATTTTGATGGTTGTCTTGAAAGTCTTGAATATACAAATTTTAAAAGCCTGGAAAAGTATTACAAATCCTTTTGTAAATGAAAGAGTATATGCTAAAAAAAAATGAAAAGAGCAGATGCTACTTCTGAAGAGAGTGTTTATATTCCAATTTTCTCTCAAAACAAAGCTGGCTTTTCTTTTAAAGGACATTTCCCTAAGAAAAATCTCTTGCAAAGTAAGCAGTTGATGCCTGGTAGCTCGCTTCTCCCACCTGTGTTTTGGTTTGCTTAGGTCCCCTAAAGCCTTCTGGGGTGCAAAATCAGCTGGAAATACCTTGCACATGGACTCCTACATGGCATAGATGGACTTACTTTTCTAAGTGAGTGCCATGAAGCCAGTGGCAGGGATTTTGTAGCTAGATCTTTGTGTAGCTGAAGGCTGCAGGCTGTGGAAATGCTGCTCTGGGCATTTTCTGCTCTGTATGGGCAGCAGCAGCCCCTCTTGGCATGGTCCTCAGTGGAGACACAACGGAGACACAGTTTTGGCTTGCTTGCTAGAAACCAGAGAGGGAGTGGTTTTTAATGAATGTTATTACTAAAAATATCAGACCTTTAGAGAAAAAGTAGTCTATGAAACATAATTATCTTCTTCCACGGAGTTAATGAAGGGATAATAACTGTGTCCACCTTACTCAGCTGTTACTATTGTCATTAGTGACAATAGGTGATTAATACCTTGTCACCTGCAGCAGCAGACTCTGGTGAAATGCTGGTTTCCTGTATTGAATTCCATTTAAATATTTTGTATCCAGATAACAACCAATTCTAGTTACAGTGATCTGAATATTGCAAATATAGCTAACTAACAGAATGAACTCTTTGATGAAAAGAAGATCTGTTGGCAGCACATAAAAACTCCTCTCAAGTGTAACTACAAATCATCAGTAGCATCCTTTTGGGGTACCCTGTTGGTGACAGTGTACACACAGTCCTGTGTGAAGCTGTGGGGTTCTGCTGGGTTCCAGGTTTAGTGAATTTTTGGCCCTGTCAGTGTGGATCCAATCTGGTCAGAGCCATAATGCAGCAGTTCCCTCACCTGCACAAACCTGCCCTTGGCACAGCCCAGGTAGGGTTATTCTGGGTAATTCATGTGTTGACTACCAGATCATGGCACAGGCTCCAGTTTGTTTGGAGAACTTGGACTCAGGGAGGAAAAGTTAAACAGGAAGCTTGGAAATTTTGTCCAGACACCACAGCTGGGAAGAGGTTAAAGCATCAGAATATCTGGACTGCTGATATAAGAGAAATTCCTGGAAGCCTGAACACCGCTGCTTTCTGCAACATTGTGAGTTATTTTTGCTGTTAATGCCACTTGTGCTCAATTCTTAGTTAATTAATGTGAGTAAAACTACAGTAGGGAAAAACATAATAATCAGTCTGCTTGTTCTTTCCACTCCCAACAAAAAAATAATACAAGCCATTAGATTCTCCTTGATGTTTTGAAAGCCCAGATAGTGCATTTTTATACCTTTTGTGTGTTTGTGTGTATTAAATTATAAAATTTGTATACAAGGTGGATGTTAATGAAATTGATTTTTAAGGATTCATTATTAATATTATAATTTTTTTCCCAAATATCTGTCTTTGATTATTTTCCTTTTGGATGTAGGAAGAAATTTTTTAGGAATTTGAATCAGCATCACAGGCTGGAGAACTTTTCTTAATGTGCTTGCCAGCTCACATTTCACAGCTCTGGTTTTTTGTGTATTTGTTTGGGTTTTTTCAGAAGATTTAAAGTGAATACAACTGATACTGTCTTCTGACTGGCAATGAATGAGTTCAGGGCAGTTTTTTTCTGTCGTTAATTTTAGCCAGTGATATTTTTGCCAAGATCTCTCTTCACTGCTCTCTAATTTGCAATTCTTCTTCCGAGTGGGAATAAATGTTGCCTATACAAATTCTCTTGTATGGTTTTATGTAGACTTAATTTAACATATTGATCTCATCTCACTCGAGGCTAGAAGTAGAGCATCTCTCATGTTCTCACATTTTAAAATTAGTTCTGCCAGATTCGCTGTGATTAATTTTTCAAGAGAATTTAACTTTCAGAAATAAGGGAACTATCAGAGGGTTTGCCTTAATGAAGCTGTTTCCATTCTGCTCTACCATGACTGATAGGTTTTATCTTAACCACTTAAACAAAAATGTGGTGATGAAAAAGGAACTTTAGAGAGAAATAATCTTTTAAGATATTCAGTGTACCAGAATTAGCTCTCTTCTCTAGGAGGCTGAACATGTGAGTATATACATATCATAACTTTTCAGAGGGTTTTTTTGTCTTATTGCTATGTTTTGCACAGTACACTTAAACTGTCATTTAATCAGCTTGATATACTTCCTTAGGAAGATTAATAGATTCACAAAGTCCCTAAGAGGATTTAGATACATTACTAATCACAGAGCCAGTAGGCTGGCAGTAGTTAAGTTTTAAAAACCCCAATTAAGCAATTAGATGAGACTGGAAGCACAGTTCTGCAGAGTTCACTATTTTTATTTGTGTGTGTGCAAGGAGAAAAAGAAAATATTTTCTGTCAGAATCTCTGTGAAGAGCAGCTTGCTGTGTGCATTGTACATGGGCTGCATCCAGGATGTCAAGCCCAAAGTCTGCCCCTCTGGTCTTTTCAGTGGGATGGGGTACATGTGGTGAGTGCTGTCTCTCCAGGACCAGTGATGGGCAATTCACAGTAAGAGCCCACAGCAAGTTACAGATTATTTTTCCAATCTGTGTGGTCAACTCCTCCAGGGGGAAAAAAGCCCCATCAAATAGAAAAGCTGTACATTCAAATGTCGAAAAATGTTGCTCTCTTCTGTGGGTTCCTTTGGTTGGACCGATGCATCCAGCCAGTCTGGACCAGCTGGCATCCACCTCAAAGCAGACAGGCTCACAGGGAAGGAGAGAGAAGAAAGGGAGGCTTCAGGATTAGAGTTGGAGGCATTTCTATAGCCAACATCTTAAAAAGAAGTGAATTCTTATACAGAAGGTGAAATATTTATCTAATTTCCAAAAGTTTTGTATTCACCAACTCTGGTCTTCCAGCTACCATCAATCCTGGACCTTCCTTAAATCCCATTTTGAGCCAACATGTTATAGCTCAGTATTTTTAAAAAACCTTTGAGTTACAGAAAAACTACCAGAAAACCTGAGAGCCTACTCCAGGTTCATCTGACAGCATGTAAAATTAAAACTCTTTTTCTTTGTGATTTTTTCTACTCTTGGGTTCCTGCCTGTTACACAGAATTGCTGTCTACCTCTTTTTTTGTATGGTTGGTATTCACAGTAAAATACACATTATACAGATGTAGTGAGCTGGGACTTACTTGATAAAGATGCAGAGCACTGGATATGGATATCTGTGTTTGAGGTATATTTCCAGTTCTTTGGTTGTGTTAACCTCTATTAGCCTCTTCCACAATTTCAGGCATTAGAACTAGTCAAAGATCTCTAATAGCACTCACAACCCATTAAAAACACAGAGGCACAATGCCATCTTTGATACTGCCCCATACTCCTGCTGCTCACTGTGGGATTGTGCTCTCTTTCAGCTGGTGCCATCCGGGATCCAGCTCAGCCAATCATCCCCATGATATCCAAGTCCTCATCAGAGCTGCTCTGTCCTGGAAGAGAGGCTTTCAGCCTGCGAGTCTGGTGCGCATGCTTTGTTTCTAGATGTTCACTTTAAAGTTTTATTATATTAGTATTTGTATCTCATCCTCTCTACCCTTCAGCTCTGTCCCTCCAGTTACTCCCTTTCTCTGTTCTTCAGGTCACTTGAATACTTGGGTCAGTATCAGTTTTTATACCTCCATTTCATCACTGAAAATTGTGCATATTTAATGCCTTCATGAACCTGTTAGAACCCCACCTCTTCAATTATGATATCTTGTTTATAAAACCTGTGCTTGTAATTTGCAATCTGGTGTTCAGTCTTGACTCTTTTTTTCCTCCAATTTTTTTACTATATTAAATTATCTTATATATAGCTAAAGTTAATATATCAGTGCTATTAATTTAACAAACAAACTTGTAATATTACAATAAGGTCATCACATTTATTTGGTAAAACTGATTTTCCATAAATCTGTATTACTGGTATTACTTGTCTCATCTACTTTTACATACTAATAACTGTCTCTCCTGTCAGGTTATCAGTTATATTGTCTTGGATTGTTGCCCAACTGATGCAGTATTTATTTATTTTAACTTTCTTTTGTAAGTCTTTGCACAATATTAGGACTCTTTCCAACCTTTTCAACTTCTCTAATATTCAATGGGTTATTGATAATGGCATATTGTCTGATTTGTATAATCCCTTGATCAACAATTTTTAATATTTGGATGCATTATTTCAGGTCTAAAATTTTTAAAAAACCATTTAAGTTTTGTTTAGATTTAACTATTTATTATCCTTCTAAGTTACAGATGAAATAAAAATCTTACCAGCCTCTGGTTTAACAGTACCACCTGGCTGAGTTTTTGTTTTTCAATTTGGAACTTACCAAGGAATTTTTTTACTCTAATTTCCTCAATAAAAGATACAAAACTATTTTGCAAACAAGATCAAAAATGGAGATGTAAGTCAGATAAATTTACCTAAATAGAAGACATAAACAGAGTATTTGTATAAACCCATAGAGTGATAATGAGTGTCCAAAAGTCCTGTACTTTCAAAGAAATCTTGTAGAAATCTGCTTGTATGTCCTTAAAAAAAGACTTAAAACATAGCCTTACACATCAGAAAGATCCTCAACAGGTTAGTGGAAATACAAAATACCCCACTTGCTTTCTGACAAATGTGGATTAAGGCAGAGAGACTCTTTGCTGTGAGATACTGTTCCCAATGAGAGAGAGAGAAAAGTGCCAGCAGGAGGAAAGGGTGGAAGAGTTTGCATTTGAGTTTGGAAGCTTCAGTGTTTCCTGCCTGGAAGGGAAACGACTCCTGGGGAACCTACCCAGCGCTGGTAGGCAGATTTGAGAGGAGATTAGGAAATACTCCAACCTTGTGGATGGCTTCCCACTGAAGAGCAGGTGAGACAAACAGCCAAGTTTGCAAAGGAAGGTGAATAATGGTATTGCAAGTACCAAGAACCCCTCAGGGTGCATTGCAGCCTGAAGTTCTTTGGATCAGCAGGGTAGAACTGTGCTACTGCCACGTATCCATGTGATAAACACACAAAAATGAAATCCTGCAGCACCTGGAGGGGAATAATGTCACTCTGCAGGTATCTTTCCCAAGCCCTTAGACGTGCTTCTTGCAGGGTAAGTGTACAGTTTAGAAGGATAAACAGATGGTGAGGAGGACAGAGAGGGAGGATCCTTTATGGCTTATGGTCTTCCTCCTATGGCACTTCATCTTCCTCACCTAGGCAGCAAAACAGAGAACAGAGTAGTTTTGTGTTATCTGCCCAGGAACAGCATACTAGTGGAACAGAGCTCTGCGGCCCAAGGTAAATTTTGTTTTGTAATAAAAATGGTTTTACAAAGAAATTCAGAAAACAGGAAATTAGACTTCGTCTGGAAACCAGCCTTTTCCTCCTCTTGCCCCAGCTAATTTAAACATATTGACCAATTCCAACCTTGCCTGGCAGGAAGATTTGAGAAATTAGGCTCCTGCTGACTTTGTCAAAAGAGTTGCTGTGAGGAACCATTCCAGGTCTGATGGAAGCTGCAGCACAGGCACAGTGCTTGTTAGCCATCAGAGCCCACAGTGTTGTTTACTTTCAGGATGTGAAGCACAGTACATTGGGTTCCCATGTACCTCACAGAGCTGCTGCCTCTTGCTCTGTTTGTTTATTCCACATGCTATGATTCTTAATCTAAAACATTAATGATGGAACAATTTCCTGCCTGTTCCTCAATTTACATCATTACCTGGACCTGAACACAAAACTGCACTGACCCTTCTTCATTAAAGCAGAAATTTTATTGATAAATACTTATGAAAGGGTGTAGTTAAGTTAGTCTGTAAACATTTTTGGTGCTTGTTGATGTTCAGACTACAGCACTCTACCCTGAAATGCTCCTGGAGAGGTGGGCTGGTCACTCATCTGATGAGTGATGAGTGACTGGTAACCATTTTTGGGATGAAGTGTGGGAGGGTTGTTTTTACTGATCAAAAGCTGATCTACCATCTGCAAGATTTTAGAAATGTTTTTGTTACAAATGTGTTACAGTTCCTTTTTTAGTATTGATTAGCATCCTGGAAAAGTAAAGGGAGTTCAGATCACAGGAATCCCAGTCCCAAACACCCTTATGAAGACAAACTGATTTGTTTTCTAGGGCAAATGCTTATCTAGGTTTATTTCTTCAATTACAAAACCCAGTGATTTGTAATACATCATAATGGAGCAGTTGTAGAAGTCTTGTGAGCAAACACGAGCCACCCTTTGTCCAGGTGCCTTGTTAAAACGACAGCAGAGTCACCTGGACACCCTTTTGGAGGCAGTGAATTGGTGCGAATTACCAATATCACATGAACACCTCCTGTGTCCAGCTGGCGATGTGAGAGGAGGAAAGAGGGGGCTGCAGGAGCCCTCCACAAGGGCTGTGCCCCTCTCAGGGCTGAGCCCAAGCCTACTGCAGCCCTGCACCTGCTGCAGATGCTACCTCATTGGAATAGCACCGTCTTTGGTCACACCGCACTCGTCACATCTCCGCTGTCACTGAGGCTCGTATGCAAATGGCTATGCTAGCAAGAGCCCCGTTGAAAGCATTTTCTTACTCTCTGTGTAACTTATTTAAGGGAAAGTGACTGTTTTATTATTTTAATGTAAAATCTTCACTTAAACCCTTGGGTACCTTACCCCCAATTTACTAAAACTTCTGCATATGCTAATGTGTTCTTTCAAGGATAACTTTTCCAAAGTGTAGAATTCAGCTTAGTTACCATCAAAGAAGTAAAATCCAGTACTTCAATGTTGCTGGAAAGACTTTATTAAGTCATTAATTGTGCTAGTGCCAGCAGGGTATCCTTGCAAATTGAAAGAACAAAGGCAGTTATTTTGTAATATGCACATTCCAGGACATTTAAATTATTGACCAGGTACGTAAATAATTGATGGCTCACAAAAGTATCGCTGTAAGAGCCCTGGAAAGCGTTGCATTCATTTGCCAGGGAGATGGTGGGGTCAGGACTTGTGTAGTGAATAATGATTCATTCTTTCCTTCCCCACTCTGCTGCCATTATCCTGCTCAGCTGCGTGAGCAGGACATTTACGCTCCAGCCAAGGAGCAACACCTGACGCATGCACTAAGTATGAGGAACATTGTGTAAAGGTGCCTTTAGTGACAGACACGTGAGACTGTTTTCATTCCTGTCCTGTCCCCAAAAAGTGGCCTTGGAAACGAGGAAGCTCTGCGAATTTCTGAAAGTACATGCTGACAAAAAGAAAACGGTGGTGTCCATTAAGGAAACTGACCCTTACGTGTCACCCTCTTGCTGCCTCTGCTTTGTGCCATGTCTTCTGCAGCCCCGACAGCCATTACAGGCAGGACTCCACCAAGCTATTCAGGATGGCACAGAGATGTCAGCCCTGAGAGAAAGATGTGGAAATCTGCCCCATATGCAGCCTGTGCAGAGTGCAGGAACTGAGGCGGTTTTGGCTGTGGATTACAAACAACTGCAGCCACATTTCCAGACCTCTAATGCCAGGCTCTCCCTATCAAGGAATGCCAAACTTTTGGTGGCATGGCAGCAAGCTGTGATCCCTAGGCAGTGCCCTACACAGACAGGATGGATTCCCATGCCTCCAATACGTCCTTGACATAGGGTTTGCCAGGGCGCTGTGTGGGTCTCCTTTGGAGCCAGATGAGGGAGGAACATGGCTGTGAGCCAGCTGCAGCCCAGGGTGGTGCCCCTGAGGTCCCCTTGCCCGTGAGGTGGTGCAGGAAGCAGTGACAATGAGCTGTGGATCCACAGCACCACATGAGAACAAAGTCCATACTGCACAACTTATAGACATGAAAATATTTGTGAAGTCAACCAGAAAGATGTATTATCTAAAAGCAAGAGAGGCAGAAGTCCTCTGTGCACTCTCTTGAGTGGGAAATTTATCCCTTTTCCTAATAGCTCTTGTGGATGCTGTTGGAGCCATGTCCACACAAATATTGAAATATTTTTTTAAGCCAGTTCAAGTCATCAGTTACTTAGGCTGATGTTTTTCCTTACCCAGCTTTTGCCACAGGCTTGCTGACCCTTTTTTTTATATGCCAAAACAGGAGAAGGGGGGCATGGAAACTTGAGAAGGGACAGGTGACCTAGAAGTAGAGATGCAAGAACATGATGAAAGGTGACCTGAGCTCACTCTGGGCAGTGGGGTGCTCCAGCAAAGGGTAAGAAGAGCAAGGAAAGGCCAGTGGGAAGCCCAGAGGAGAGAACACCAAATGAGGTTAGAAACCCTTAGTCAGGAGGAGGATTTAGTGTGTCCTTCCTTGCCAAATGAGAAACAGGAACAATATAAAAGTCAGGAACAGTATGGAAACGTGAATTGCAAAGAAAGAGCCCGGGCCTTGTGTAAGGAGACAGTCCCTGAAGGTCCAAACAGCTGCAGCAGCCTGAGACAGTGTTCTCCCAGGGTGAAGGAGCCTCACCATCCACCTTCCTCATGGATCAGATACTCTGAGAACCAGTTATTACCCTCTTCAATCTCTCCAGCTCAGCTTTCCCTTTGGCCTTTAACTGCAACACTCCAAAATGGACTTAATAGATTAGTGCTGGAAAGAATGAAATTATGTCTCCTCCTGTCTCTCACAAGTGGCAACCCTCTCAGTATGCTCTAGGCTTACTCAGCTTCATGCTGCTCATACATGAGAAAGTTTGGAGCCATTTTACAGCCCAGGTCTTTTGCCAATCCTTGTTTCGTGCGTGATTTCCCTCCTTCTGCAGTGTAGCGTTAGCACTTGTCCTGGCAGAATTTCTTCATAGTGATTTCATACCCTCCCTCCAAGCTATTATTGATCACTTTAGGCTCTAACCCTGCCCTTCAAGGCATTTGCAGTTTGTTGTTATCCGCTCTGTGTACCATCATTTAGTTGTTGATAAAAACATTGAGTGAGAGGGAGCTGCCAGCCTCTCTCCCCATCTGACAGTGACTCACCAAGAGCCCCTGTGCTGAAAGCAGGTTCTCAACTCCTTTTGCCCATACCTAAGGCTGGTTACAGCTGGACCATATTGCTGAAGCTTGTTTATGAGGATGTCATGTGAGATGATTGTAAGTGGTGCATATAGATTCCCCCTCAGCCACCAGGGTGGTCACCTTGTCAGAAAAGGACACTGGATTCATCTGGTGTAAGTTTTTGACAAAACAGAACTACTTGGGTTGTTTGCTTGATCCCTTTGTCACCTTGTGGACACATGTGGACCGATTGTTCCTTTGTTTTCCTGGGATACTGGTCCGTCTCTTCTGGCATCCCCACGTCCTTCTTTGTATCAAATTTGCCTTCTGCAGACCTCTCCTCTCTTCCACACAGTATTGGAAATAATTGGTGGTGATTTGAGGCTTTGTTGGCGTGGTATATTATAATGAAATATGCTCATGTAAAACCAACCACCTGGGGAAAGGCTGGGTGGTGTCTCAGACAGGGTCTCATAGAGTTTCAACAATTGACAGATCTTCCTCACTTCTGGGAAGGTCAGTGATTGCTCAGAGTAAATAACCCAGCTGTAGATGAGAAATAACATCAGGGAGGTGAGAAATGGGGAGGGGAGAATTAGGCTTTGTAATGGCAGCAGTGTTTCTGACAAGCTGACAGCAGCATGGTATATATAGCTAAACTTGATAAAACTTGCTGCTGTGAAAAGATGAGTCTTCCTGGTAGTCTTTCTTTTTGCTGACTGCTGCTTGCAGGCCCAAAATGAGAAGTATGGCATAAGCCTCCCTTTCCAGAAATGTTTTAATTTTGAAAGATCTGAGTTGCTCTGTTCTTTAGGGGGTTATTTTCTCAATTCTGATCATAGATGATAACCAGAAATTCATCAAACTCAAAGAAATCCATGACATTTGTGTTTCCTCTGGGCCTCTGATTACTGCTCAACCTAGGGGTTCAGCTGAGGGCAGACGTGACTGCAAGAGTACCAGGAGAGAAGATAACTATATATTTAAAATATTTGAAGAGTCTGAGATAATAAATTTGAAGTCAGATCGCTCTCCTATGCTTTTGGAGATATTTTCTAATTTGAAGTGCCCTAATGCATGAACCCTATGTATTTTAAGAAAATTGGAAAATAAATATAATTCAATTTGTCTATCTGAACATCATCACCTTGCTAAATCCAAGCTAGTCACCCTAAGTTTTATTTACATCTGTGGAGAGAAATAGGCCCCTTGAGAAGGTAATTCATCAGACCCACTTAATTTTCACCACTTTGTGAGTCATTCTCTTGAGATATCTGTAGCTCTCTGTTGCGTATATGTGGAGATTAGGATGATGCCCATGTTAGGTGAAACAACTGTCCATCAGTAATAGGAGAGCCAATGAAAGCAAGTTAATATGCTTTAGCTACAGGCTGTTGAGCCCAGGAGAATTCAGGAATATTCAAATTTCATTTTTCTGAAAGGCAAACTAATTACTATTGTCAAATTTAATGTTATAAAGCTTAGAGCAAATACAAAAGCATTCAAAGATCAGTCATTTCTGCTTTGCATTCAGTACTGAAGTAGCTGAACATTTGTTTTCCTGATCTTTTACACCTACTTTATTGTCATATGTTGTTTGACATTCAGGAAATAGCACAATGTTTTAATCAACAATGTAAGATTGCATTAAAACTTGATGGCCCATGGCTTAATGGCAAAACTGAGTAATTAAAGCTGTGGCGTAAGTAATAGTTGGAGGTAAGTTCTGGTAAGATTTTTCCTGCAAACAAGGAAACTTACAGGACTTACCTACCCATGTCCAGGGACACAGAGGTGGAGGAGACATTTGTATTTCTTTCCTCTGTCCAGGTGTGTTTGGTGAACCCACCAGACCTTCAAATTGTCATGAATGTTGTAGTACAGCACTCTTTCCAAAATGCAGCTGATGGCAGTGAGACTGTTACCTAGCTTGCCAGACATGCTACCCTCTGGTCAGGTAGTCCTGTAATTGGGATAAACAATAGCAAGGATACAATTTTTGCTGAGTATTGAAGATGCTTCTGGTGCAAGCAGAGGAGACAAACTGTACTCTGACCAGCCCCACATAGGTATCAAGTGTCTCCGACAAGTTAACAGAAGGATTTTCATTATAACCAAGAAAAAAATCTGTACTGAAACAATCTGGCATGAGATAGGTCTTCTGTTGTGTTCTTCCTCCTCTCTTGCTGTCACAAGTCAGCAAATATGTCAAGTGTGAAAGTTGCTCTTATCTTCAGCTTTGCTGTCATGTCCAATACAAACCATGATTTGAAACTTGTGTCTAGAGTGTCTGGTTTGTAACATCTTCCAGTGCATGTGTAATAAAGTAAAAACCATTTCTGGTACTTTAGAGAACACTACCTTCCCACAAATGTCATCCCCATACTTCCACCATTCAGGTCTCTGGGGGTAGCCCACTGTACATAGCCGTTAGGAAAGGAAGCATCACAGGAAGGAAGAGGGTCTCTCCATTTTCCATCTTGTGGATCTGTTTCTCACAATGCCATCATCTCACAAGGTGAAATGGAGGTAGTGTTTAAAGTGGATGTGGAGGTGTTTGAAAATGAGAGCTTTGAAACCAATGCCCATGTGGCAGTGTCCTTGGAAGGAGTCAGGGAGTGAGATGACACAAACATGCCTCTCTGAGGACAGTGAGTCACAGAGAGCTCTGAAATTTTGCTGGATCTTAGAAAGAATTGAGAGGAATGAGGCTAGATCAGAGATGAGCTGGATGATGCCTCACACATCTCTGGGGCTGCATTTCAACCAGCACATTGAACATAGTGCTTAGAGGTCTTCCTTTGTGAAATGTAAAATTACTTACCAGTAAAGCTCTCTGTATAATGTATAATGTTCCTGATCCCTCTAAAGAATTGAATATCCATTAATTTTGCATCTGAAAAATGGCTTTTTAAAATCTTAAGGACATACTTGAGGTTTGTAACACAGTGGCTGTAGCATCCTGCAAGTTCTTTTCCTCTTCCATAGGGCATTTTTTTGAAGGAGTCCACTCATTTTATGGAAACACAGAATCACAGGACAGTTGGGGTTGTGAGGGACATCTGGAGATATCTAGTCCATGGCAGGGTCACCCAGGGCAGGTGGCACAGGAATGCATCCAGATGGGTTTGAATGTTCTCCCGAGAGGGAGAACCCAGAACTTTCCTGGGCAGCCTGTTCCAGTTCTCTGCCACCCTCAGTGTAAAGAAGTTCTTCTTCATGTTGAGGTGGAGCTCCTTTTGCTCCTCATCCTGTCAGTGGGCACCACCAAAAAGAATCTGGCACCATCCACTTGACAGCTGCCTTGGAGACATTTACATGCATTGATGGGTCTTGTATTTGTGGGGTTCCCAGACGAAGGAAGGAATGGTGAATCTGACTCCATGTTCTTAGAAGGCTAATTTATTATTTTATGATGCTATATTATATTAAAGAATACTATACTAAGCTATACTAAAGCATAGAGAAAGGATACTTACAGAAGGCTAAAAGATACTAAAGAAAAACTCGTGACTCCTTCCAGAGTCCCAACACAGCTTGGCACTGATTGGCCAATAAGTGAAAACACCCACACCAGAAACCAATGAAACAACCACCTGTTGGATAAACAATCTCCAAACGCATTCCAAAGCAGCAAAACGCAGGAGAAGCAAATGAGATAATATTGTTTTCCTTTTCTCTGAGGCTTCTTAGCTTCCCAGGAAAAGAATCCTGGGCAAGGGGATTTTTCCAGGAAATATGATGGCCACCGATGGGATCCTCTGTCAGTCTCCTCTTCTCCAGACTAAACAGGCCTGGGTCCCACGGTATCTCCTGATAAGAGATGATCCCGACCCCTCATCATCTCTGTGGCCCCCTGCTGGACAACTGATTCCAATTAGTCTTCAAAATCATTTGGACACGTGCGTGGATCTATCTCATGGATCATTAAAGAGAAAAATAAAATCCTAAGCAAAGTATTGCTCTTGTTCATGTAGTCTTTGCTTCCAGTAGCACCTTCTTCATATAAAGTGAATTAAGTTCTTGGTTTTTCAAAAGGAATAAGGGGGTTGCATTAGCAGTGCTATGGCAGGCAAAAAAACCCCTGCAATCCATACCCCTTTTGTCGTTCAGTGTAGAATGATTTGAAAGGAGCAGATATTTATCATTGTACCCAAACCCTACCTCATGGCAATTGCTTTGGGAATTAGAATCACTTTCTTAAATTTTATTTTAAGATTTTTTTTTGGTCTGGGGATAAACTAAATTAATTTGGGTCCTACATGGTCCTTCTCATCTATCTTGTAAAAATAGTATTTTTCTGTGTTACAGCATAAAAACTATTCTAAGTAATAAATAATAATGGAGCCCTTTTTTTTCTTTGTGGAGTATAGGTTTTGTCCTCTGTCTGTTTGTCTGTATGTTTCTGCTGGTTAATATATAGGGAAGAAAGAACTACATCTTAGGATCCTTGAGGCCTTTGCTTTAGAGGCTGAGCCCTGAACTTGGGGTCCCTCAATAAAAGAGCTGAATTGTTTTATTCATGTGCACACTAGAGATATTCTACAGCCAGTCTTCAGTTTCTGTGTTTCATTTGAAAAGGACAGAAGAGACAAAATGTAGTTTTGAATTGATATTTACAGCACAGTTCACCTCATCACTCTGTAGCAGCAAAAGTGAGAAGAGGTCCACACTTATCTTACCTGGACTCAGGAGAATTCAGGAATATTCAAATTTAATTTTTTTGAAAGGCAAATTAATTACACTGATGGAGACAGAGCAATGGAAAATATGAACCTGTGAGCGCCCCAGAAGATTGCCCTGGCTGCATTTATTCATTCATGTTGTTCCTTGTCTAGAAAGATCATTCAGGAAAGAAAAAACTGATTCAGAAGACAAAAATAAATGCATTTACCTAGCAACTAATTGGACTTATGCCAGTACCTGCTGAACCCCCTGTGGAGCAATCCTTACTGATGTGCCATGGAACCTATCAAAAGACCTTTTCCACCTACAGACATGCTGTATGTGAGACTGAAGCTGGTGAACCCTATCACGCTCTGTTCCTGGAAACCTTTCTGCTCCTGAGACCAAAAGAAAAAATTAAGGGGTTTATTATTTTCATGTCCTTTTCACATGCTGGTATGTCCTAGCTCAAATAATTTAGATGCTTCTTAAGTGAAGTTGGCAAAGTCTTCAGAGTGGGAGAAGTTGTTTACTTGTGTGTGCAGGTTAGCTACCAGGCGGCATTCCAAAAAATAGCCACGCTAATTATGGGCTGAGATAAGGTCTACAGTCAGGCTAAGTTAATCATAAACTGAGTTCTGAGTGAAACCATTAAAAAAATAAAGCAACACAATAACCGGCAAAAACACCTCAGCCTCTTTTGTAATTCAGACCAAAGTTTCAGCAGGGAAGGATGAAGGGTGCTTGTTCTGAGAGTGGCTGTACAGCCAAGTGCTTCTGTGCGTGCAGAGCTGCGGTCAGGTTTTGCCTAATGATCTCAGGAGGCTCTCTTGTAATGGCCTGATAGCATTAATTTTTGCTCTGAGACCATTTAGATGTCCATTCTGATAAGTAAGCAGATTCCAGGAAGGCAACCCCTCCTCCAGTGCTATGGTAGTGTTTGGAGAGCTATTCAACCAAGGATGGGAAAAACACACCGAGAGCATTGCAAGAAGAATATTGAATGGTCTAATTGAGGGAGAAAGACTGAGCGGTAAAGCTGATGTAACAGAAATGATGGGAAGAGACATGACTGAAAATACTGAAATTTATGGTCTTCTCACTTTGTTGTTTTTTTGGTTTTTTTTTTACTCCAGAGCATTGTGATTTACATTCAAACAGCCTGGTAGGTTTAAATTTTAAATGAAGCTTGCTTAGAATTATGAATAAGGCCATTAAGTGTTGCCTTAATAACCTTTTATTGCATGGAACAACTTCTATAATTGCAACAGGGAAAAGAACTTCAAGCATTTGCATTTGAGTAATTGATGGGCAATTTACAATGTTTGTTTTCTATTTTCTGGGGAGAAATGAAAGGGCCCTAATTCTGTTGTTGGCATTTGTTTTTCTCTAATGGCATTTTCAGAATCCAGTCCTATTGATCAGGTGTGCAGAAAATGTAGCCAGCGGGTTTGAACCTTTGAAGAGGGAAATCACAGAAATTCTTGGGATGAGAAGTGTGGATGTAGTTTGGGCAAAGTAGTCTGTGCACACTTATAGCTGCTCTGTGGAGTTGTCAGATCCGCTGGTCTTACTTTTGGCCATCATCTTGCTGCATACTCCTGCTGTACTACACCAACCCCTCTCCAGCTCCCAGAAAAGGTATAATAGAATCAAGAAAGGCAGAGAAGAGGGAGAGAAGGGCTGAAAGCAAACAAGGAATGGCTAAATAGCCACTTTTCAACCTGGGAGCAAGGTGACTGAGTCTGGCAGATATTATAATATTGCTAGTGGGTATGAAGGACAAGTCTAGGGAAAAAAGCTTATTGTACCTTGCAGCACTACAGCTAGGAGTCCTCAATCAAAACTTGTACTCAGCACATTCCCAACAAACAAAAGAGATAACTTCTAGGAAACATGCAAATAAATTGGGGAGCTTCTGACACAGGAATTTGTGGAAGTCTGAGGATTATAACTCTTCAAAGTGCAGATGGATAAGTTCTTGGAAAAAAAAAAGATTCAGAGGTGCCAGGTTTGACCCCGGAGACCCTTGCATGGTGGACTGGGATATGCACCAAGCTCAGTGGAAACAAAGATGCTCTTGGACATCAGTGTGGGCAACCGATGGAGACAGAGCAACTGAAAATACAAACCTGTGAGCTCCCCAAGTGTGACTGTTTTTCTTTTCTTTTCTTATATTAACATTCTTCCAGTCTCCAGATAATGAAAAATGCCAAAACAATGGATGTGTTTTGCCTTTGTTTTTCATTGGAGATTAGAGCTGGTGGAGAACAGACGTTGGACACAAGAGTGCATCCAGACCGTGTGACCTCCAGTTATGACTTGCTGGAACTGGAGTCACCCCAGCAGATATTATACAGAGTGCTGTCAAAAATATCATTTCTCTGTGACTGTCTTGGCATTCTATTTGGTAGTACTGTGCAGTGTGTCTCTGGAACTGAAATTTTGGTATATTAAGCTTACATGTCCACCAGTTTTCACAGGATGAGCCACAGAAAGCCCAGAGCTTTTGTTTTTCTCCCTGCTAAAGCTAAAAGGTCACAGCATACAAATTCAACTCATAAGTGGCTTATGGGAAAGTGTACAAGAAGGTAAGATGTGAAGCTGAGTAATAAAGAAATGTTATAAGGGTTTTTCCCCTCTCCCCCTCCTTACCTTATCCTTCCCCACCAAATCTGTGGTGATCTGCCCTCTTATACTTTCAGATGAGGAAGAATGAAAAATTCAACAGTTCTTAAAAATCTTAGCTTCAGACCTGTGCTTTACATTAAACCAGTTCTGAGCTACAGCAACCGATACTCAAGGTGGGCTTAAAATTGACATGCCACCATACTACATGTGAAAGTTTTTCCTGTGGAGCAGCCTCTACAGCTGAGGTAGGTGTTTCCAGGTTCCTAAATGTGCATTTCCTCTTCAGCAGAGACTCTCTGAGGGCAGCAGCATGAAGTTCACTGTGGTGACTCCCTGCACACACAAGCTACACCAAGTGGAATGCTACATCCATATTACTTCCTTGGGCATCTGTTCCTTGGATGCCTGAAAAACAAGCTGAAAAACCAACCTGAAAAGAGCATCCCATAACTGTAAAATGAAAGCCATATCCTGGGGAAAACTGCAGGCTTTCCCCTTTAGAGTCCTCATGTACAGCCCAGCTTTGCTGCAGGAATAGCAACCTGGATTAAAATCCTGGTTCATGATCAGGGCCACAGTTTTCAGTGGCTGTGGCAGATGGATCAGGCCATTGCTGCAGAGTAAAAAGGAGGATTCTTGGTACAGTACAGCAGGACTGGAGGTCTGGCTCATTTGTTTTGGAGTAACAAAAGAGAGGAGTCCCAGTTAGGTATTAAGTGCAGTTTTCCTTGCAAAAGCAAAAAGGGTTTTCACTACTAATGTTTTCATAATTTCTAGCAACCTAGGAAGATTGCAGAAAACAACTGAGCATGGGGATTTTGAATCTTGATACAGAGCTGTCATCTGTAAATGATAGTCACAGGCTGTGCTGGAAAAACAACTTGTTACAGATCCATTTGGGATGTATTTTTTCTTTCTTTCCTGCCTTTCTTTCTTCTTTTTCAATGTTTTATATGAGATGATTCTTACTCTGAGATGACTGCTAAGATCCTATATAGATCTCACTGGTTTAAAAAGAAGCATAAGGGAAGATGTTTTTCTTGTTTGTTTTTTTTTTTTCCTTTCCCCCCATTTTGATGTAAAAAGAAATCGTGGCACAAAGGTTGAACTTGCACAGAGTAAGAAATAGGAACAGGTCCAGTTTTTCTCATTTCCCTCTACCTTGGCATGTTATCTGCTGACTTGCATTCACTCTCCCACAATAAACAGCATAGCTAATGCCAGATTGGGCTCTGTGCATCAAGACTTATCATGGACTGCTGCACTCTTCATACCTACCAGTCACTTCATCCAGAGCTTTCACCCATCATTTCCTAGAGGTCAGTTCTTGTATTTGCCATGCAAAGGCTGATATGTTCCATTTGCTCTTTACTTTCACAGTTGAATATTCCAGGACTTGGCAAGTTATTCCAGTCACTTCCCGGACACCTCTTCAAGCAGATTTTTCTTCATTGCCATTGCCATCATCAGGACCAGCATAGACACCAAGCAGGGACAAATCAGGAGATCCTGTGGGACTGTATCCTTTTCCTTAATGGTGCAGAAACATTTGTGATATTCTTTGCCCCATGCTGGAAAATTCCTATCAAGCAATCTCTGAGGAGTAACTCAGGCAGCTGGTCAGAAGGACAGTTTGCTGGTCAGTGTGCATGACTGAAAATCTCATCTGAAGCCTGCAGAAAGCTTTATTCAATAAAATGTATTCAAGCTTAAAGTAAACGTCAGTGTATTATGCGTCTTTAAAAGAATTATTAGGAATATTAATGGCAGCAAATTTCTTCTACTACTTGTCATCACTTCCCACGCTCTAAATCACATCTTAAGAACACCCCATTGATGCTGCTCTTTTTCATTTCCACATTGGCAGATGCCACTGGAATAAATGTCTTGACAAGCAGTTGTCATAATTTCTTTTTCCTCTTCCTTTAGATAGTAACTTACCACCAAAATGCCAATTTTCCAACACACTGTGTCATACATTTAGAATGCATTATGTGTTAAATTACTTTGAAATAGTTGGCAAACGAGCTGGCATCTCTCTGATAACTCCCAAGGAAGCCAAACATAAGATGCATGCACTTTTAAATTATCTATAAGCAGTTCTGTTCAGTTTTCAAGGGTGAATGCTCAGCTGTGTTTCACTTCCAATGCATTTTTGTTTAAAGCTCATATTTAAATGTGAACGCAGTAGTGCATAGGGGGGGAAAAATGAAAATTAATATCGTCAGTGTTTCCAGAAAATCAAATACTTTCAGTTTTTATATTTGAAATAAGACAATGAAACATAGAGAGAATTTTCAAACCTGCATATTTTGAAGGGATTTTAAAGTGGGATCTAAAACTGTATAGTAAAAAAATTATGTTCTCTAGAAAGTAAATGCAAATTCTAACTTTAAATGGCAGTTTGCCATTTTGCCTTTAAGCATTGCTTTTTCTCTATCAACACCCTTCTTGAATTTTAAAATTATACTACTTACTAAGTTGTTTTTTTATTAAAATTATATGTAGAATAGACCTAGATGAAAAGCTATGATAAAGCTCATAGTAAAGCGAGGAAAATACTTTTATGTGAAAGAAGATCCTACCGTGGCTGCATGGGCCAAAGAAAAATATGAATAAGAGCATGGCCCAGCAGAAATGGTCCTGGCTGATGTGAGGAGATGGGCTGCTGTGCTTATCCAAATACCTGGCAATAGAGACATTGCAGGATAAGTGGTTACACAACCATCCAGCAGTGCTGTCCCCTCATATGACTGTGAAAATATGTCTTGAATCAGGCTATAAATAGCTGTTTCTCTGATTGTCATGAAGACAAGGGTTTGGGAGACACATTAGCAAAGCCATCTCTTGAATGAAGTGCAGAATAGCTTCATTCCAGGGCAAGGGAGAGATTTCCAAACGGAATTTCAGGGGAACTTCAAGAAGAGCCCTGGAAATTGAAAGGAAAAGAAATAATAAGCTCAAGAACCTGAGAGTCCCTCTTGAGCTCGTATCTTGAGGGATGTAAGAAAATGACAAAGACTCAGGCACAGCTTGTCTGATAGATATATAGACATTAATCAAGTTAAGCATATGTTTCATTTCTGACTTTAAAAAACCTTTGAACTGCCTTATTGCTTTTGGCTTCTGCAAATAGCCGTAAAAGAAAATGAATGCATTTATCCTGGCTTGTGCTAAGAGTGATTTTGAGATATTAGTTAACATCAAGTTATTTCATGGTTATCATGATAACCTCTGAACCGCACAAGGGCACTGGCAATTCAGTGCCTTTCCCCAAAGCAGGGGAACTGAAATGGGATGCCTTCACTAAAGATGTTGGCAGACTGGTTGAAAGCTGGCTGCATGGAGTTTTAATAGAAGGTGTCTCTTCAGACCACAACATTAAATAAAGAGAACCTGCTGAACCTGTAATCAGCACTTCCTTGAAAAATTGTAATCAATATGTTGTAAATAAATGTTTGTGGAACTCTGTCTTGGAGAAGGTAATAAGCTACTACCTCAGTACTTGCTGTAAACCAAAATGTTTGTTACCATGATGTGATTATGCTAATTTGATTTCCATTATACACAGAACAAAACAGAGAAGTGGTTTGCTAATGGGTCTTGAACACAGAGAAAAATCCCAGACTAAATAACAAGTGTAACATCTCAGTGTACTTAGACCTAACTCCAAAGTTCTCCCAGTCGCTGTAACATAGTAGACAATCTGGAGGTTGCTTCACAGCAACTCCATCTGAGGAGTACTCAGTACTCTGCCATCATTCAGTTTCCATTTATAGAAGGGAAGGAGGATTTCCCTCTGCAGCCCAGGCCTTTGCCAGCTGCTTGTGTTCTAGTCTTTTTCCTCTCTTCGTTTACACTTCCTTCTCTGGCCCATAGAAAAAGTACCCTGGCTTCTCTCCTCAGCCATCACTGATTGCTATCACACAGCTCTAGGAGGGCCTGGCATCCTTAAACATCATCCAAACTCGAAGTGAATATTTACATTCTTTTCCTCCTTTGTACTTTCTCCTACAAAGTGTTTGCCTGTACTCTTTGTTTGTATTTTGTAAACAGATTATTTTATTTGATTTAGTTTACTTTTATTTTAACCTTGCCTTCCTTTGAGTGATTTTAAAGTAATTATCATTTAAAATCCTTCTGGCAATCTGAAAAGACAATGGCTGTTTTTCAGGTCCACAAGCTCCATACTGTACTCCACGGGTTATCTCAAAGTGGATCTGTCTCTGCTACTTTGGAGAGTAGTTTGAAATTGGTTAATAAGGGTTTGGGAAGAGGAAATGTTTCCTGCTTATCACTGTCAGCCAGAAAAGTTCTCTCATATGTAGCAAACATGAAGAACCTCACCTTATCTCCAAGAGTACTTCAGATTTCTCCTTTACAGATTGATTTCTCCTCTGAAGAGAAAAACATGAGTGTTTAGAATAGAGGAAATCAGTTCCTCAATGAACATTGGCCCTGATTTAACAGTGCAATAGTTCAATTATTTTAGTTCACATTTTCTTCATTTAATCTGTTTAAACTAGAAGAAAAAAAATTAGAAGATTGGGATGGGAAGGCAGAAATAAGACAAATTCAGTTTCAGGTTATGCTAATTGGGCATAGCTGATAATATGAGCAAGGCAGCATGGAATTGAGGCAAAGTTATTTATCTCTGGGTTAAGAAGGTTTTGCAGCCTGTGCTGTCCCCAGTATTACTTCAAGGGTTTTTCATGTGGCACCTGCCTGATCCAGCCAGCTCAGACACATCTACTCAAGCTGCACTTGAGCAGCTCACATAGTCATAACATTTGTTTTATGGGTAGCTTTTTGAATATTCATTGGGAGCTAATTCTGCTTCCTGGATATTAAATGGAGCGTGAGTGTTGGCCTCAGTGACAGGCAATCACTCACACAAACACCCTCCCCCCTTGAATATTCAGTAAGATAGTATGGCTTGGAGTGTTGTGTACGACCATATTAATATAATCTTTGGAGGGGATGTGGTTTTTAAATTGGTGGCAAAGTAAGCAAAAAGCAAAGTAAGCAAAAAGCTGTGCTGGGGTACTAAAGACTAAATAAAAATACAGTTGGCTAGCTTAATTGTCACTGGCAGTGAAATTACATGCCATTGGTAGAATAATGGCATTGAAACATCGCTGTGTTACCCGTGCTTATTTCTGTGCATCAGCCTCTTGAATGGTGCCTGGCAAATGAACAGGCACCAAGTTTATATTCAGAAACTGCTCACTCCTACAGCTGTGTATCCTGCAATCAGACACTCTGCAAGGAGGAGCAGTCAGTGCTCCCCCCATACATTATATTGAATCTCATCATTTAATCAGCCATGTCTGGGAAGGGATGAGCATAAAGAAATTACTTTCTGTAATCAGCTGAGAAGCCCTGATCTTGGCATTGCAGATGGCTCTTTTCAGCTAAGTAATTAAGTGTAATGTGTAAGAAGTGTGCATTACATACAGCAGTTGACTAAACTGCTGAAGTAGTGAAGAGTAGAGGAACAATTTTACAATTCTCAGATGCTGGAGCATTCCCCAAAGGTGACTTTAAGAAACATAAGCAGTCCTGGTAGTGGTGATTTCCTAGTTTTCTACCTCTGGTTCTTAAGAGGTCAGAGGAAACAGAGCCAGGTCAGATGCTCATACACTATAAATTTTCACTGTTCTGATGAGTTTTAGCCTTGCCAGGCTAGTCTTTGCCACCAAACCTAAAATTTTTTTTTAACTATTGGAAACACTTAAATAGACATAATTCTCCTTCAGCACACAGGTGGATTTAACTCTGAAGTGAAGATAATAAAAAATTTTCTTAGAACAGATCCAAGAAATCCCATGTCATGCTATACCCTTTAAAGTCTTTTTCATTAAGGTATAAATCATAATGCCATAAAGGCAGCATGTATGGAAATTTGCTGATTATTAAAGATCCTGATCTTCCAGGTTAGTAAGAAAATTTAAAAGATTTATCTGACTAAACGTAGATGTCTACATATGAATTACTCACCTTCAGATGTCTTCACAGAGATACAGTTGAAAATGTAATAGGTTCATGAGGAATATGATTCATACCATCTTGGAGTAGATTTTTAAATGTAGCTCAAGAGGAATTTCTCCTTCTGACTATGTGTTGTCCTCTATCAGATACAAAGGAGTTCCAGAGCATTCAGATATCTGCAGTATAATTATCTAGATCTGACTTAAAGTGAATTGTGCCTTATCATCCGTGACTTCAAATTTTTTCCTGCAACCACAATAATGTTGAATGTTTGGGAATCACTCTGGGTTCAAATAGCAAAACAACCTAAACTGTGATAGCACTGAGCTGCCCTGTGGTACTGCCTATATTTGCACTGCAAACTCAACAGAAGCAAAGCCAGTTTGTGAAACCCTGCAGTAGCCCTTTTCCCTGATATTTACAAGTCAATGTAAACCATGTGTAAGTGCAAAGAATCCCTCTAGTAGGCAACCCTGTTGAGTTTTCTTTGCTTGGACAACTGTTTCCTCATCATCCCCCACAAGAAACCTTTCATTCCAGGAGGCCTCATTTGGAGCATATCTGTTGTGAGGGGTCTCTGACTACATTAATGTAAGTATTGGGTTTGAGGTTTTTAACTATAAAGTACAAATGCTCAGCTTTATTGCTTACCCTGCAAAACTCACTGAACTGTTGCTGAAGGTGACGCCAAGAGAATCACAGATTTACACCAGGTTTGGTGCAAGTTAGAATCTGCTGGCTTTCATAATATAGTTCACAGCATCTTCATAACCTAAAAATACTGCCAGCCTATGGCTCTGGATGCATGAGGCAGAGTAGTTTGTTTCCACTGATAGACTTCACAAGGCTGACATTGATGTATATAAGGCTGGTTCTAGGAGGCAGCAGACACAAAAAACCTTGTGAAGGTGTTGGCAGTCACTGAGCTTTGTTTGGTGCCAGTGTTGGAACTGAGACCAGGGTCTGGGATTGGAAAATGGATGCTGAAGATGTTGTTTCATCACTAGGTCTGGCCAAGTGCTCAAGTTTGGAACTAAGGAATGGTGCCTGAAACAGATTAATGATGTAAAGAACCTAGGGGATAGCGTTCACTTGGGGTGTAGCTAAGCCTTTCTTTGGCTTTGTTTACTGTTCAGATCAGTCAGAGATACAAATGCTAGGTATTTCTGGGTGTCAAAACATACTTTTGAAGGGAGACTGGGGTGGGGCTGCAATAGCAGTTTCAGGGGTTATAGTTAGGTTTAGCCTCCCCTTAGGGTGATGGACAGCTGGGTTGGACAACCAGGCTTTAATCTGCAGAAGGAATGCTGCTCTGGCCTTGGTTATGGGCTGGTTGCAAAAGAGAAACCTTTTTGTGGCCTTCAGCTAAGGCAGAGGTTATGGCTAGCAGGGCCTGCTGGAAAGTAGATATTTTTGTGGCAGTTCAGGGTTGGGACCGGTAGCCAGAGGGTAAGAGCTCATTCTCTTTTCAAGCTATGATAATAACCTAACTCTAACTGTGGCCAGGTGTCATGTTAGGGAAATAGACAGCAGGGTCAGAAGACCAGTGTTTAAAGGGGCAATACAGAAGGCACTGTGGACTAAGATACAGGCTTGTGCCAGGAGGCAAGAATATTTCATGCTTCTCTACAGTCTGTAGAAGGGTTTCAAAGATATGATCAATTTTTCAGTTGGAAACAGCAGATCCTGAAATACTAGTTTGGCTATTTGACTCCTTGGAGGTGCCATGCCTAGGAATCAAGCAGATATTGGCTTTGTAGTCTCACAATCCAGTCTATGACTATTCCAACTGGACAGTGGATTTTTGGCTACCAGGCCCTTACAAGTTTGGTTTAATCCAGGAACATGAAGACTCTGTCTAGGACCAAGGGCTGTGCAAAATCTTGGTGGTTTGAATGGGCTTCATATTACTTTGACCTCTTCAGAAGGCTATGCACTCACATATAAGTGATGCCTGTGTGTGTATACTTAATTGATTTTCTATGCTTCTCTAAAGGGATAATAATCTACCTTAATAGATTATTAAAGTAAGTAGGTACCTACCATCAAAGATAGTAATCTGTACTAGGACTGGTACAGTTATTAACAGCAGGTCCTGAAGATTTCAGGTCTTACGGCTACATCTCCTACAGCAGGAGGCATTGCTAGAAGGGAGGAATGTCTTACTTTGGGTTTGTTTGTTTCCAGCTAGGCCTCTCCGTGTTAAGACTAAAGCCTAACTTTATGAGTTGGGAATAAAGTCAAAAGTTTTGGTATGTCAAATTATATACATTTAGTATGCAGGACTAGTCTAAGCCAAAGTCTTGTCAGCAAGTCCTTTACAGTGAATAGCAGAGGGGAATCATTTCCCCACCGCTGTTGTGCAGTAACCACACTCCTGACAGTAGTTGTACCAAGAGACACATCCCAGTAGCAGATGGATAAGGAGAATAAGGAGTTTTCTTTCTTTTGGTATCAGTCCTCATCCTAGTCTGCTAGGCCTGACAAGATTCTAGTCCTCCAGTAAATGAGGACTGTAAATGAACCATAACCACAAACCCTAGCCACAGGCTTAATAATAATAATAATAATAATAATAATAATAATAATAATAATAATAATAATAATAATAATAATAATAATAATAATAAACTTATCCAAACAAGAAGAAAGGTCATACTTTCCTACTGGTAGCAGTCCAGTCCACAGGCATTTCAGTATCTGTGAATCCAACTAGCTCTTTAGTTGAATCCTGTCTTAATTATACAGCCCAGAGCTGTCTCTTCTCTGCAGCTCTCCCTTAAACTTGGAATAACAAAGAAACCACACATGGCCCCACATCTCAATCTCAGCAGTGGCCCTTGCATCACTAATTTGAGATCTTCAGCCCCTCTTCCATAACTCTCATGTCCTCACCAGTCTCAATCTTAGGTGTAAATAATTTTTCAAGAGATATAAAGATCACTTTAGCTACAGAGATGAACTTCTGACTAACCTTAAGCCAGTTTGTTTCCAACATGAATTCTATCCCACTCCTCTGCACGTGACATGACAAAGCTGCTCCTGCTCTCAGCAGCTGGAACCATATGAAGTAGCCTAACCTTTTTTCACAAATGTTCTAGAAATTAGAAAATAAAGGAAAAACCAAGCAGGACCCAGAAAATGTCCTAGCAATTTGATCATTCCAGCTTAGAGCTCTACATCTAAGCCTGTCCTGAATTTAGACTTGTTTAGGGCCAGAGAGATTCCTGCCACAGCAACAACAATCTAATTTCAGTATTCACCTTTATTCCAACTCAGAGTGCCTTCTAGTTTCCTTTAACTTTTAGTCACCTCTCTGCAGCACCAGTTCTAGCTGTAAACCTAACAATAATGCAAAAATATCTACTTGGACAAGAAAAAAAAGTGTAAGCTTTTCTATTCCTTGCTTGACCACATTTTTTCCCCATATCAATGGACCATGCAGAAATGAGCCTTGCCTCCATTGCTGCATATGTTCATGCCTTATCTCTGTTCCAGCTCATTTTGTTCCTGCCCTACAAGTGACACCATGGTTGTTTCCCTACCTCTGAGTTTTTCTTTGGCCAAAGATGTGTGAGAGAATGGTGGGCTCAATCCTTCAAACACAGCACCTGTTGCAGGAAAACACCCAAGATGAATTGCTTACAGACCTCCTGGACATCCTTCTGTTTCAGGAAGAAGACAAGGACAATGAGTTCTTGGGAGTCTTTGTGTTAAAGGTCTCTGAAGCAATTGTTCAAACCCTCTAGTTCTGGGTAAAGAGAGTGGAAAATGAGTAAGAACTTACCTGTTGTATTGTGCTAATTTACACTTATCCAGGTATTTGCTTTCCTTGAGTTCTTGGAAAATAATGGCTCTTCTGATGGGATCCAGTCCAATTGGTGCCTGGCTGGGGGCAAGCAGAGCTACATCAGTGTCCCTGTGCGCTGCAGCCTCTGTGCCTCACCAGCTGGGCCAGGCAGGTGAGCCAGGAGCTGCCAACTCTTTGGAGAGGGAGCAAGAGAATCCCGAGAGGGAGGAAGAGCCGGTGCAGCACCCTCACACTTCCAAGTGCAAATTCAGCATCACACAGCCACCTGTCACCTAGGGGGTAACTTTATTGCCAACACTACAGGACATGCTAGATTACCTTTGTATCTGTGAGAAACCAGGCAATTTGTAGATAAATGGGGCTGATCAGGTTTTTTTTGCACTGTCACAGAGTATCCCAGGTTCTCATGCCGTTTCTCAGGCTCTGGCAATGCTCCGTGAAGCTGGATGCTGATAATCTCTCTTCAGTTTTCTTCACCATTCATCTTTTTTCATCAATTTCTCTTTACAAGTTCCTTTGTACTATCCAAAACTGTTTTTTACACCCAGTCAGAGGTTTTATCCCATCTACTATGGATGTCTTACTCTGATTTGTTTTGTCTTTTAATGTGCAACAGTCTCTGAACTGACTCTATCCAGTTTATGTTCTTCCTGAGATAGATTAAATACAAGTAAGACCTCTTCTCCTCCAAGGTCAGTTTTTTCTCAGGCCCTTGCATAGTAGTTTATCTAGCCAGGTTGTTTTGGGACCCACAACACCATATGAATAACAATGCCTCCCACTGCAGCTGGCACCAGCTGCTAAAACCTGCTTTGGAATCTCCAGGAACAGACTGTCCTGCAGACCTTGGGGCATTAGCAAAACACGTTTACAGACCCAAAAGCCCCTTTAAGGGTGGGAGTACACTTGGAGAGGGCCTTCCAAGTCTGTTTTGAAAGGAGTTTGTGTGCACCACAGCTGCCTGCGGCACAGCACAATGCACGGTATGTGGGAATGATTAGTGAATTAACTTTAAAAGCATGCTGTAGCTCTGATTTAAGAAGCTATTGTAGAATTTCACAGTAGTATCCTTAGAACTGCTCCAGTAAGCCCCACTCAGACCAACACAAATATTACAAGTCTCTGCCCTGATGTCCTGGGGTGACCTGAAAACATTGCTACTTTAGAGCACCAGGCAATTCATCAGCTCACCCATCTTCCACACTAGGTTTTGAACCTTTGCAAATTCATTAGCCTGCAGGGAGCTCTCTCATCCCTCCTGGGAACAGCAACAGTTTTCTCTTGCTTCTCATCCTATGTCCCTGCTGCCCCTGTTACCTCCTGCCAATACATAGACAAAGGAGATCTGCTTACGCCTGAGTTAAGGCGTTTTACACCACTCCTTGCAATTTTCAGAGCCACCTGCAAAATTTGGACATTACTGGCAGTAACCTTAAATCCTTCTCAACCTAAAAGCTAAAGTAAAACCTTCCAACCCATGCCCTACTTGTATGACCTTCTCTTTAGCACAAATCAAACTCTTCACTCTCTGCTTTCCTAAATAATAAATCTTAACCTATCCCTAATCCCAGTGCAAGCAGTAATCCTGTTACCCCAGCATGATCTGGTATGCCAAATGACTGTGACTTTTTGGAGCCTGTTGCTTAATGGTTTGGGTTTTTTTCTTAATTGAACTGTAGGTCATTATAGTCAGTGTCATTTCTTTTCTCATTTGTTGCCAATTCTCCCGCTGATGCTAATGAGCAAATAAAAAGCACATGTAGGCTGAGTTAGCAGTCAGGTTATGCTAACAGCACAGACAAAGGGTTGGGGTTGCTTCAGCATTCAAAGTCAACAGGATTAGAATTTGGGGGTGGAATTAGGTGTTAGGGTAGGGCAGAAAGCTTTAACACTGGTTGTACCAGTATTTCTGGGCAGTGATGAGGGAATTAGGAAGTTTGGATTTGCAGTTAGGGTGTTACATGTTGAAGAGATTGGTTTGGTGCTGGACCACAGAGAGCCCCCACAGGTGGTCTGGAAAGGGCTCTCCCATAAGGATACTGCCCACACCAGCACCCAGTGCTCTTCTCTGAATAATGGAGGGGATTTGGTGTTCCCCTCCCTTGGCCTAATTTAGGGTGGGGTGCTTTGGTCAGACATCTGCTGCACCTGGCATGGCACTGGTGTCATGAGCAGTGCATGGACTGAGAAAATCCCACTGCAGTGTCCTCATTACAGAAGCTTGTCCAAGAGCAGATGAGGTGCAGACGTCATTCAACAGACATGGCAAGCAAGATTTTAACTTACTGAGAATTAATATCTATTCTATGGAAGTACCACCAGCAAAATGCAGGCTCTAAGAGTTTTATTTCCACAAGGATTAGAGAGAGTTAAGGTACAAGTGCCTCCTTCATCATCCCTGTTAATTTAAGTGAGCACCTGAAACTTGCATACCTTGCCAGCAGACCTGAGCCAGCATAACAGGTTCTACTTGGAGTTGCCATAGCATCTTGTTTAACCTAAGAAACAACAGAAGCTGAAGTTTTCTTGATGTGGCAAGAGGTTAATTTTGCTGAGCCGAAGGGCCTGCAGATAAAGAGGGATCTCGTGACAAAGATAAAGAGGCAATTTGCAATGAGGGAGGTCCTTAAATATGCTGGGAACCGTATAAGAAAAGATTATACAAACATATTAACACGATACCTGTAAAAACTGAACGTAAGTCTTGTTGAAACAGGTCATATTGGCAAGCCTAGACAATGAATTCACTGGTTATGTAGGGCTAGCAGCAATTCATTTACCACAATTTACAACACAGTTCTGTTTGAAAGCTGAATTCATCTTGGTGGGCTTAAAGGGAGACTGCATACATATCCCAAGCAGTTGGATTTTTCTGAGTGATGATGAAATTGAGGATTTAAAGGGCAACTATCAAAACTATATTTGTATTTCTGAATCTCTCAGCTGCTGATGGAGAGTGGGTAGAAGAACTGATGTGTGGCCTGTTTTCAGCCTGATGTGGGTATGGGGCCGTGCCTCAGTCTGAGACATTACATTTAGTGTCTAATCCTCTAAGCCATAAAATCTCACGTGAATAGTGCCATTGATGAAGCTTGCAGGTAAGGGCTGCTTGTGTGAATGACTGCTTGAAGGACGCAGCCCTCTAATTTCAGTCTGTAGGGAAATTTCCTAGCTGTGTTTTGTGTAAAAACACCTAAAAATCAGATCCTAATAACATTCCTGGCAGGCTTGCTGCTGTGGTGTAGAAGGTATTGCTGATATTTAGCTGATGGCTATGACTGTGGAAAACGCTGTACAGATTAAGGCTCTCACTGCAGCTGATCCAATTGCACTGGGAGCAGACGTCGCTCCCAAATGTTGGTAAGGCTGAACTCAGGGACTAGGGATAGAAAACAACCTGTGAAAACACTATGAAATACAGTGAAACTGACCTTCCAGTCTCAATTTTATGCCCAAAGGAGAAGGTGGGAGGCAGGAAAGAGGGAAAGACTCTGGTTAATAAACTTGTGTTCATGATGTGAGTCATTCCTCCAGTGTCTGCAAAGAACCAGTTAATTTATCTACCAGGGATAAATTAACACTGTAACTGCTTTGCCTGTCTAATTACAAACAAGCTAAAAGGAAATGAGAAGTTGTTCCTTAATAGCTTTTTCTGCAATGAACTCCTGCAAACATTGGCAGTAAAAATAATGGAGGTGAGAGGCCTGCGCGGAGTGAGGCCCGTGTCTTGCCCTAAGTAGTGAGGTTTGCTCACCCTTAGAGAAACTGGAGAGAGGCAAATTTCATGCTGTGAGATACATTGTGGATATATATGGCAGACAGCTGTCTTGGGTTAAGAAACTTGGAGTCTTCTTCCTTCCCAAGTTTGCTCTGCTGCATACAAGGACTATTTTGTGATAAATGAATATGACTCATGCTAACAATTGTAACTATATTGATATTTTAGAAAATACTTGTTAAAAAGCAATAGAGGAAAAGGACATTTAATTAGTGCCACAAAACAGATGTTTTCAGATGTTCATGAGAAAACAGGGTACAGGATGTAGTTTGAGATAAGTAAAATCCCAAAACGGAATAGGCCTCGGGATAATTAAAGAATCAGCCTTGAAATGGACAAAATTGAGATGATTCCAGGTATCTATGAAATAATAAGGCTTATTTTTGGAATATAATGCTGGCTTCTATAACACAAAACTTGGGGTGCATGTGCAACCTATGGGGTTCAAAGGACAGTGACAATGAAGAGAAGCCTTCGTCAAAAGCGACCACTGAAAAACCAAAAGATCCCTTAGCAGCAACTGCAGCATGGGCTGTGCAGTATAGTGGCATAGAGTTCAAGAATCGGAAATAGGAGGAGATTTATGGGAAAATATTGATGAATATGTTCGAGCATACAGTATGTAAGGTGTGTTTGGATTCCTGTGCTTTTTGTACATGAGGAAGGGTGAGAAAAACCCTCCCCATACCCCTATAAATTGGTTTTGCTTATGCTTTATCCAAACGGCTGCCAAATTATTTTGTATCTGCTTGATTATATTTGATTGTATTATTCTATATAAAATTGATGCTCAATTAAAATTGCTGCTAAATTTAACTTTGTTGTTTTATTGAATTAGACATACAGAACTTCATTCAAAACAATTTCATTCCAAATATTTTACATGAATGTGAACTATTGATCATTCCAACCAAGAGATATATAGGTTGGTTGGTTTTGGTGTTTTTGTTTTTGTTTTTCTTTTACATTCCATATCTTCTTTCATGCAAGGCATAACTGGGGTAATAATTCATGTACTTATTTGGACTCATATTCCAATAAAACACTACATTTTTTGGCATGAAATAGTTTTCCTGGTGCACCCAGGGAAAGGAATATTAAAACAAATATATGCCTTGGAAAGTGAATTTGAAGGCTTCAGAGAGCCATAACTCTAATTCTGTGTCTCTTTGCTCTTCTTTGGAAGGTTCAAACGATGCCACAAATTTGGCTGTGAGCACTAGCTGTGGAAAAAAGTCAATGGCTATAGCATGTGGAACTCAATCGGAGGAGACTTGACAGGTAGTCATTTGTCACATGATAAGCTTATTTTTAGATGTTTCTCTAGGCAGAATCAAACATTTAAGTATTGTTATAAAGACCTCTGCAGGTGGGATTTTAAATTTTAGGCTGAAAATCTCACAGGACTTAAATGTCACAGTACTAAAATGCTGCAATATAGGTAGAGGAGAGGTGAGCTTTTTGGAAGCAGTAGTTGAAGCAGAAAGAATCAAGAAACTCACACTGGGAATATTTGTACCTGCAGCTTCCCACTCAAACCCAGTATTTACTGTGAACAGGCTTTCAGAGCCTGTCTAGTGTGACAGTTGCTTGAATTAAATGCCAATTATTCATTACTTAGTCACCAAAATGTCTGATAGTGCATCGGTTTCTTAGCAATTGTACAGCTGGTTAGGGAAAAAAATAATCAATACAACACCTACTCAGCAGAATTTATTGATTTTTAGTCAAAACTAAAATGTTATGCAGAGATGGTTCTGATTCAGTGGCAGCCGCAAATAGGTATTTTCTCCTGGGACCACTGTACTTGACAAAAGGGGCTGATGCAGCTCCTCTGCCAGAGCTCCTACCCCAGCTGAGCTCCTGGTCAAGTGCTCCCTAAGGCCCCTCCTGCAAAATCAATCCTGGAAAATCAAAGGGAGGGATGGGGAATAACAAGCTTGACTGTTTAAATGAGTGGGGGAGTGCTCAGGTGGGAAAATCCTGGGAAACAGGATCTTCTTCTCCCTGTATGGCTGAACTTGGAAGGAATGCCTTGAGTGCCTGTGACACTTGGATGTCCATGAACCAGGTTTGTTTCTTGTCTTTATTTTGACTCCAGACAATTTGTTTCACTGGTTCCTCTGTCGGGTACCCAGTGTTACACCTTGGGAGTTTCCAAGCCTCACATCTCTGGGGCACTTTGGTTGGGTACTTGGTGGTAGTTGGCGGACGTGCTAATATTTTTTATACTGGCAGAGTTTTGAATTGTGCTGGAAACAAAACTGTTTCAAAAGGCTGAAGTCTTCTGCACAGAGTCTGATCTCCCAAGATGTCTCTGTTTTGAAATTAAAATGATATTTTGACTGAAAGTGCACCAAAAGGCAGGCTCAAAAAGTGCTGGAAACTGAGATATAAAGGTGGTTCCTGAGCAAAACAGGTAATTCTACTCAGCTGACATTGTGTTGTAGGAAAGTGGAAGGGTAGTGAAATGAGTCTGGAAACTCTTCAGTGAAAAATAATGTCAGCAAGCTTTGGAAAAGCTTACAGACTTTTCTGGTATCCTCTATCACCCCTTTTCTTCCTGCATTATCTCTCTGAAGTAGAAAGAGGGAGGTTCATTATGCAGTAACCTTCTCAAAACCTTTGTGAAGAATGCACTTTGGGGCAAAGAATTGAATGTAAGCAATAGAAATGGCTGGAAATACAGTGATGACACCTCTCAAATTCTGTATTACTGAAGAGTGTTTGGAATACAGAGCCTTCCTGTGTTGTGCCAGCAGGGCAGTGGGTCTCCCACACTGTGGGTACATGGTAGCATATGGCTTCCATGTGAAGGAAGTACGATATCACAAATAAGGCCAGTAGAAAGTGATTTTATCCTCAAGTCTCTCATTGGTGGCAGTAATTCAAAAGATTAGCTATTCACATTTTGAAATCTGGAAAATTCATGAGTTTTGGGGTAAAAATACTGGAATCTTGTCAAGAATTGCAGAAAGAACTGTGCCTTCAATCTGTGTTTAAATCCATTAAATGACGTAAACTAAGAAAATGCATTAGTCTCCTAATTCTATATTTTTAGTAAAATGTGATCTTACTTAATTTTTTGCTTTTGTTAATTCTTTTTTCTGATTCTTGATTTGTGTCCCCATTAATTAGTGTTTTGTATACTCTCTGAAACAACATTTGTTGATTTCAAATCATTTGGCCAGGAGAGAGTAAGGAATCACAGGAAAAGGGGATTTTGATGGGCAAGAAATCCATCTGCTGGATTTTCTAATTAGAGATCCAACATAGCCTGAAAAAGCAGGGGTAGTTAGAATGTGTAGTTAGAATTTCAACAACAATATTCTGTAAATTGGGTTTGTTCCCTGACCCTAAATTGGTCAGATACAACCCAAAGTATCTCCTGTTAGTTTTAAATGTGCTGGAGATTTTTATAATCATCCCAATATTGGGGGAGAGGGAAAGAAGAAGACTGATTGCTAGAGAATTAAATTAAAACTGAGTATGATTGATTATATCTGTATTTTTTCACTTTGTTCACAATGTATTTTTCTCTTAGAATAGTTTGTCTTATGTGCCAAGATGTCAAAAAAAATGTTTGTTCAGTGTTATGAATCTTACTTTAAGCTAGAAGAGGAGATGAATAAGTAATACCAAGCCTGTATTAACTTTTTATATATGTCCTTAGTTACTGAGGACCTTCTTACAAAGCTGGATCTTTCCATACCTCCAGGGTACATTGGTATGATACACTTTTAACCATTATCTGCCTCATGCTCAAAAGTTTTGAAGATTGTTCTGCAATTATTAGACTATTTTACTCACCTGTGGAGTTTTCTTTACATATATATATAGATATATATATACACACACACACATATATTTTCAGTTCCTTCTTTCTCAAAAGTCAGGAGTAGTCACAGATTCCACAGTGTAAGAGGAGAGCTACATTCTTGGAGAATGGGGGCAGTGAACCAAAAATTGAATAAAACTAGAATATAATGTTATTAAAGTTGGTCAAAACCCAGTAATTCATTATTACTGGCTAAGCTATTAGTGGCATTGCATGGTTTATACAAGCGTGCTGTCCAGAAACTTCCATTACCTTGGAGAGTCAGGAGTTGTTATATTACAGTTCTTCATCTTAGAAGGTGGTCATAAGAAAGTTTAGTGCTGAAACTAGAAGAATTATACCAGAAATAAAATGCATAAGGTCATTGAAAATGCTTACACAAGCGTGTGTGGTTATTTGGTTATAAAAAACCTTTTATTTAGTAAAATATCTGCTGTTTAGGAAAGGCTGGAATTCATGTAAAGGTTGCTCTTAGACTTAAAATCTATTAAAAACTATTGTGAATAATTACTTGTGGTAAATGTTATTGACATTGACTCATAGGGTGTGATATACATTGGTTTAATGTTCCAAATAACAGGTCTTAAAATCCAGATTTTTCTACTTTCAGGTGTCCCTAATGCCCCAATAAATTAACTCTTAGATTAACACTTCATTGAATTAAGGTAATTAAATACGTTCTTTAGAATCTGCATGACTCATAAAATAGTTCAGCTGTGTTTTTCAGAAATAATTAGAAATTTAGAAACTTTGAAAATCCGGAGTCTCACTTTCTCGTAACTTCTGGAAAACTGATTAATTTTTCTTCTTCTGTCTTTTTCATTCTTCCTGTATTACCATTCCTGAGCATTGCTGAGCAAAGGTGGGCTCAGTGCTGTTTGTGTGTCTCCAGCCCAGGACGTGGACAGCAGTGGTTGCTGTGGGTGGAGAGAGCAGATCAGGAGAACCTGGCTGGAAGGGCTCAGGTCTATGCTTCTGTGTACTGAGGGGCTGTGATGAGCTGCTGCTTGTTTTCAGGAGCATCCCTTGCTCCACATGCATTGTGGTGTCCGTGTCACAGTTATGGTTTAAGGATCTATCTTCAATAGGATCTCCTTTCCCTGTAGTCTGTAGTATGAGGAGCCCCAGACTCTGGATAAGAAAATCTGTCTTCTAAAGAGAAAGGTGTTAAGCCACAGCTGAGGATGACAGACTTTTCCCATGAAATCACTGTATTGCACTATGCATTAAGTGCTGTACCTCTACCCCCGGTAAAGAAATCTTCTGTGAGCAGAAGAACTTCTGAAAACTTAATGTTAGTGACTATGTAAATATAATATGCTTTATTGGGCAAGTCAGTTCACAATTTCACAGAGTGTGTTGTGCTAGAGAGTGATGGAATGCCATTTCACTCAGGCATGGCATGGAAATTTCTGTGCAGAAATCATAACAAGGCCCTCTGGAAATGTTCATTTAGCAGCCTATAAATAGGTGAGACCACCAGCCCTGTAAAGGGTTACTAGGTTGCTGGCACTTTCTGGGCAGGCAGGGAAGTCATAAAATGAGGATTTCATTACTTGGTTGCAGAACTGGAAAGAGAAAAAACATTGCTTTCAGAACTGAGGAGGAGAACTGAGTAAGAATTCAGAAAAGGCAAGAGGAGCAGAATGCCTTCAGAAGACCGGGAGTGGAGGCTCCATGGGTGTTGTCTGAAGGCTTTGGCTAGAAGGCTGGAGAGCCCAGCTAAGCGAACAACAAAGATTTTACTCCTCCAGAAAGGTTCTCTGAATTCCTGTCACAGACAATGCCAGAAGGTTGGGTGCTCCTTACTTGTTGACATACCAAGTCTTTTGAATTTGATCAAACAAGGGTTTACATCGGAAAGGATCTTAACACCATTAGTTGCACATTGAAATACACTTTACATTTACTTTCATGTCTAAAACACCTATAGCCTGTGTAAAACACCAGAGCCTGTGATTATGCTTAACTGCTGGAGCTTTTGGGATTTTGGGGTGCTTTAATTCTGTTTTTCATAATATTTAACTAAATAGAGTACATCCATGGCTGGTTGTGAAACAAGACCAGTTTGAAACACTAGTGAGTGGTATTAGTTTGACTGGTGTCCATGGATCAGGACCAGGAGTACAGAGGACGCATTTCCCCAGTCTATCTGCTCTTGCCTGTTTGGGAAGAAATGCTCTTTCTCACCTTCCTGAGAGGAGGAATGGCTTTGCACAGATTAGTTTAGGTGCGCGGACATAAGGCTTATCAGCAAATGCAGAAAATATTTCTTTGACTGATGGGGTAATGTCAGATGTAAACGAGCAGGCAAAGCAGAATAGATAAGAAAAAATAATTGTAATATAACTTGTACAATAAAAGCTGAATAGGTTTTTACAGAGAACAATGAAAATTAGTGTTGTAAAAGTGGCAAACAGCAATCATACTCTCTGCAGCCGTTCACATAAATCTCTTTATTATGATGGCAAATTCAATGCAATTTTCTACTCATTTCTGAAACAGCTTAAGATTTTACATTGAGAGCTCCATTTACTGTGAATAACATGAACCTGTTTCAACTTAGAAAACAATTAAAGATAGTGGCTACTGGTGCCTCCAAACCTTGGAAACATCCAAGTATTTCCAACATTTATTGTTGGGTAGGTAGAAAAGAGGAATAGGGTCTCTACAAGAATATTTTTAAGACCTCATTTATACAGCATTATGAATATACAAAAATGTAACAAATGCACTACAAACAGGTGATTGAGGTTTAACCTGACCTACTTCTACTTGGAGTTGCTACAGCCAATGCTGCCGTTTAGAAAACACTATTTTCCTGTGATTTTGTAGACAATAAGAAGAAAGACTTGCTTTCAGCTGCTTTTCTAGATCACAGGCATTTTAAATCAGAGGATAAACATATTCCTGAAAAAGATGTACAAACAAAAAGCAAAAACATTTTGCTTGTTTTTCTGCAGATCTGAAAAATAAGTTTTGGAAATCATTCTGTCAGTTCTCAAAACATGGAAATGTTCAGGTGCACCTTAGTAAGAAAGATGTTTAACTTACAGTGAACAGGATCAGGAAGTATTTTACTTTTGTAAGTTATTTCTGTCCTCTAGGTAGCTCCTGTAAGTTATTTCTGTCCTCTAGGTAAGGGTTCAGTAATTAAACTTTGTCTATTAAGAGTGAAGAAGAGACTCTTTCAGTGATTGCATAATGCTTCTCTTCAACAGCATTTAGCATGTTTACTGATAGTCTTAAAATAGTCACATCCTGACTGTGCTATGTTGGGAGAACTTCTGTAAATATATGTTAGACCATTAAAAATCTGATTTTTAATATTTGGTTGTAAGTGTACTTATGCACAAACACATTATTGCCCATGTCTGTACTACCTCTGGAATATGTGACTTTCTTCTGTTTTCAACAAATAAACATGTTAGGTTAATTTAATCACCTTCCCTGAGAAAACAGTGCAGACTTCAGGCAATTCTGCTGTTTACTGTACAATTCTAGAGCTTCCAGATTCGATGGAGGTTGGACACTGTGTTTGTCTGAGCAGTGCTCTGTACCGACAGATCAAGGACAATGTGTTTACATACTGTGAGAGTATTGGTTTCAGAAATGGTATAATTTTCTGACCTGTAAATCCCTATTTGCTTGATTATTCAAAGTCTACAAGTACTGCATTCATATCTACTGCTGTAATAGCTGAAAGACTACCTCCTTTGAGTAAACTGACTTGGACAATCTGTGGAAAACTTAGAATCAGTACAATCATAGTTTATAACTTAAAACTAATTTATTTTGCATGTCTAAGGAATGGTTTTTTTAAAAATCTAAAATGGGTGAATATTATTTTGAGTAATAGATAATTGTATTTGAGCATATAAAACTTGCATTTGGCAGAAAAGTACCTGACCTGTTGAGAAACATTTTCCTAAAAAGCTTCTTAAATTAAACTTTGTCAATGAAATAGATTTTTATAGGGGTATGAATAGTTTATTGTGTAGGGTGGGTATGACAAAAAGGGCATGTTACCTCACACTAAGTTTAAGCGACAACAAAAGCTTTCCATCAAGGTTTCTAGACTTTCAGCAGATCTCCCTATCCCCCACCAAGGATCTGGTTATTAGTCCTTTTCAGAAAAGGAGTGAGCTTTTCTAGACATCCCTGAAAAATCTGTGCCACACTGGTTATAGCCCTGAGGTTTCTGTGTCACAAGCAATGAGTCAACTATAAATCAGGTGCTAAAGCACCTCATGGAGTTGGTTTTTGTCTAGGGCTTTGTTTGTGGGTATGTTTTCCTCTCATTGTCAGACTGAGCACAGAATTCCCCAGATGTGGAGTTTCCTCCCCTGAAATGTGAACTTTCCTCCCCAGCCCATTTGCAGAGTCAAAGCCACTAAAGAGCAACCCCGTTGAGACAAACCAGGCAGTAACTACAGGCTTATTCCTAGGGAAAGTAGATTTAGAAACCAACCTTTAAAGGCCATCTGGATTTGAGATGGGATGGACTAACCAAGATGAATTCAACTAGTACTTAACTAGCCCCAGAAATGTGTGCACTGCTGAGTTACCTGGAGTGTGGCATACCCTTCTTCAAGGAACTTGTCCTCGTGTGGCTTTCGTTTCAAAGAGAGAAGTGCTCATGGCTGACAGACAATATCTTGTCTTTGGAAAGATGTCATTCTTATAGTCATGGCTTTCTGCCTCAGGGTCAGGTTTTGATCCATTTGTTTCTCTCTTTGAAAGAGCATGACAAAAAGAGGAGGTATTTAGGGCAGCATATACATTTTAAAATACATTCCAAAGCCTTTTTACGTTATTCATTACTGCGGGGTGCTTTGCCCACATTTCACCAGGTGGTATCTGGCTTTACTGGGAGTGTTCTGTCAGATTGTAGCCATTGTCATTTGCTGGGCACTTCAGAGCTTGAAATTAGGCTGAGCAGCCTATAATTCTCTCACATCATACCTAGTAGCCTTCTTTGGCAGTCAGGTAACACTTGCTTTCTGTGTTTGCTGAAGGTTTTGAGATTGCTTTGTACTATTTTAAACAATGGTATCTTGATATACTTTAGACTTTGTTTCAGTGCCTGGTACAATTTATGCTCCATTTAATCAGTGGTGCCTGCAAGATCATCTTTGTTCCTTTACAATGTAAGTTAATTCCCAATAACACTACTTAAAATAATAGCTCTTGCAAAGTCAGAAAAAGAACAATCTCTTTGAAAGAATCGGGATAACTGAGAATGAACAGAAGTTTACTCCTTGATTTACAAAAGGAGAAATAAAATTTGATATATAATTACTTATTTAATCTCTAACTGAACATAGGCACTGATTTTCTAATGAGAATATGTGCATGCTAATAGAAAAATTTGAAAATATAATAGAGATGTTTAGGAATTTTTTTGGATCAACCAGTCTGGTTCTTTTAACCAGTGGCTCAAAAGCAATAACAAAATTAGCATGTTGCACAATGTTACATATGTAGGACTTTTAATGCTGGCTGGGGAGTGCTTAAAGAGGAGGAGGAAGAGGTTATTCTTGCCTTCTGACTGGCAGCAGGGTCTAGTGCAGATAACTCGAGGACTTCCACAAATGCTACTGGTATGGTCTTAATGGGAAGCTACACTGAAGGAAAATTCAATTCAGTTTGGATTTATATTGTATTTTCTCTTCCTTCTGGAATCTGGTACTGTCTGAGAGGACAAACTGTCTGAAGGACTCAATATGGACATACAGGGATCAATCAGATATAGGCTGCAGAAAAAAAAATCACTAAAAATTAGTCATTTGAACCATAACCACATCAAGCCTTTCCCCTTCTTGTAGGCAACTATAAATCCATGGAGATTAAACTATCCTTCCTTTCTCAAGTTCTGCCAAGAAGTTACACAAAACTTCCTGATCAGCATTTTTCTTGATGCTTTTTGCAAAGCTTGGTGTTATAACTCATCTTTATTTAAGCCTGGAATAGTGCCAGAAGAGTTGTATCTCAGTCATTTGAGGAAGCAATTTCTGACACTTTCCCTGTCCAAAAGGAAATAAAACTTCCAAAAAATTTATTTGCAATGTCCGGATAGCTCCTTGTGATTGCAGTCCTTGCAAAGGAGAGTGTAGAGGCTGCTTCCTGCTGGTGCCTCCAGGAGGACACACCGCCCTGGTGGTTCGGGAAGGGGCGGAGCTGAGGTGGCGCTGTCACCCTCAGCGTTAACCCTGGTGTGGCTGGCCTTCGAGGGAGGGAATAAGGCATTTCTAAAGCGGATGGTGAAGTCCAGCTCCTCCTGCTCTGCTCCTCTGCACCTCCACCTGAATCCTTTGATATCCTTAAAATCAAAGGGAACTGATGAAAAGTCTGCCTAGAACTTTCTAGAATCCTAATTGGACTTCTTTCAGGTCATATAGCACTGATAGCTGGGAATGCTCCCAGTTTAATCTTTTTTTTGACTCAACACAAGTGCATCAGAGGCTGCTGGTACCTGGAGGAAGGGACTCCCATGCATCTCAATGAGTGGTGTGACCAGAATACAACAGCACGGTGTGCTTGGGATATGCAGACCCTAAGAAACAAAGACCAGCAGTGTGGAAAAGGATCTCATTTTGTGGAGGAGTCCTAGCCAAGCAGCCCTGCAGCTTTTTGTAGGAAACATTTTCTAGTTCTTACGTTTTATGACTGATGCTTAGGCACAGTAGAAATGGCCAGGATGTGAAAAGAACAAACAATTCAATGTCAAGAGCAAATCATGTGGCTCCGAGTCAGCCTGCTTGCTTGCTGCACTGGAAGTGCAGCCAGGTTACAGCTGGAAATTCCCAGTCAGGACATAAAATTAGAAACTGTTTTGCATCAAAAATAGTGGAGGTGTGGAGAGAGACAGCCATCCACAGCAGCAGGGAAACCCCATGTTCTTGAGAGGGTTTCAAGAAGGTGGAAAATCAGATTTTGTGGTGAAGGTGAAATGGCAAAGGTACCTGGAGGCTTCAGTGCAGTCCATCAGAGATCTGGAGCTGGAGCCAACTACAGACCAAGCCACCCTGCTGTGCTGCCCACACCTGCCTGCAGGATTTCTCCTATCCCATCCGTCACCCCAGTCCCACTGCCTGTGCCTGCTGCCCCTCTGCCCCTGGGCACACAGCAGCTGGGCGCAGCAGGCCCCAGTCAGGGACTTGCTGCCAAAACCTGTTTTACACAGGCACATTCTGGCAGAAGAAAGTCAAAGAGCTTTAGGGATGTTTATTTTTACTTCCACCCCTCTTTTCTTTTTGGCAGAGGTATACGCTGCACTTGCTTTAGCAGAGGATTGATGAAATGTAGCCTTCCCTTCTTGACGTTGTGCTGGTCTCAGGGCAGCAGGACTCACTTCTGCTTTCTCTCCCTGTTTAACAGTTAATGATCTGGAAAAGAAAACAAGGGGTAAGGTGACATTGGCAGGCTGCAGCTCCCAGGGGAGATGGGCTCTCTGCAGGAGCTTGTGCCCTCTCTGGCTGTCAGGGCCAGCAAGTTAAAGTAGCAGCTGGTGCTCCCATATAGCAGCCGCCCCTCATTACATCTTTTATCCTTGGGACTGGGGTGGGAAGACAGTACTGGGAACTGCAGAATATCTTCTTTGACAGCCATTCTGAACAAGGCTTGACTCAATTTACCATTCTGGACTTTCAGAAGATACATCATTTTCTCTCAGAAAATGTATGTTCAAGAGATATAAACAGCCAGCTGCAGTTCTAAAATTGTCACCTCATCACAACTGCTCAGGTATCAAGGATGTCAGCAGTACAGCAGGTCAATGAGAGCAAGGGACTTTAGCTCCCACCCTGAATAAAGACACCATGATCACAGTAATGATATTCTGATTCTCTAGTTTATAGCAGAGAAAAGAATCAGAGGTAGCAAGGAAGCATATTTCAGTTTTATACTCTCAAAAATGTTTCAAGTGCATTTATATTTTTCATTTGGGTGAATTGCTGGCAGATTAGAAGTTTTATTTCTTCCATGAATCCAAGTAAATGTGAAGCATTGATTTAAATATAAATAAGCATTGATTCCTTTAGTCACTGTCACTTTAACACTCACAGTGGCAGTGCTGCTTGGAGAAGGTGAACAATGTACTTTGCTGGCTTTTAAGTCACACAGCAGAGAAGACAAAGCTCTTCCAGCTCAAATTCTTGATGGTGCACTGCAAAATGATATGATAATTACATCACGTTGAGCACACGTTCACAAAGTCAGCAGCTCAGTTTTGCTTAGCTTGCAGCATGCCATGGGCATTTAGGGATGTTCTTTCATTTGCTGGTGAGATGGAATCTTTTACACATCGGTGTGGCTTTGGGACTGCAGTCTGGAGCTAATCAGGAGGTATCTGTATAGTATCTTCTGTTAGACCTTCTCCTTCTGCTCTTTCAGCCAAATCATGCATGTATTCTCCCAAATCTAGTATTTCAGTTTGGTGTCAGTCTCTTTGGCTATCCATTTGATTCTGAGAAGAATTTTACTGCATTTTTTTAGAGGGATGATCAAGAAATGCAGTCCCTTGGCTTCAAAAACATAAAAATGTTGTTGGTCCAGGTGCTTCACTTCAGAAAGTTGAAACCACAGCAATTCAGACTTCTTAATTTCCCTGTGTCCCATCATGTGAGACACCTTGAGTTGGGTTATTTGATCTGGAAGGGCAAAACACTTGCACAACTGGTCACTGGTGGGAGGGTGAGATGAGGACGGCCCTGGCTGGTGTGTCTGCAGCCCTGGCATAGGATGTGGGGCTCAGGGATGAGGGATGCTGCAGTGGGGCACAGAGGCTGTGGCACAGTGCTGCTGCCAGGGGTACCAGTGCTGCTGGGAGAAGAGAGCAGGGCTGCAGCTACTGGGCAGCTCTGGTCTCTGGACACGGAGCTGAGTGAGCCCAGGGGATTCTGAGTCAGATTTGGGGGAAATACTTCCATACAGTATGCACGGTGCTTGCTACGTCATGAGCTCTTCCCAGTAACCATGATCCCAGTTCAGGAACAGCACCCATGGAGGCTGCTGGGACCTGGTTGCACACTCACTACTTGTGCCAGCAGGTTTCCTCACATGAGCAGTCCGTGGTAACTCTGGTAAAGGATGTGGGCAGGCAGGCTGGTCGGGGCAGCTCTTTGGGAGTCATTGAGAACTTCAGGAAAGAAACTGTCCTGCCTTTGACCTGGCTGTGGAGGAGGCAGGTAGTAACTGTTGCTTAAAATGCAGCTCCAAAATGCAGGAACCTGGTCTAGTTTCACCTTTCATGCTGCTTAGGACGTGCCTACAGAGCACAGCTTATTCTGCTATGACCTGTCAGGTAGATAAAGTGGTACTAGCTCATTAAAGTGGGTACAATATAAAGAGAGCAAGGTTTGTAAAGAAAAGTAGTAGCCCTTGTTACAGCAGTCAGTGTACTGGAAAATAAACAGTGAAGATTTCAGGTACTTGGGCCTTTTCCCAGATTGTCTGCTCCTTACACAACCATGGGTACAGACATGGTTACTACAACACTGTAGATGTGCTGTAGTAACACAGCTGATCCCAGGTGGAAAAGGTAAAAAGCCCTGCAGTGGGTGGTTGTATTAAAAAAATCCCCAAAACCCAAAAAACCACCCAACCAAATGAAAAAGCCCCACAAGCAAAAAAACCCCAAAGCAAACCACTTTAACTAAACCATATGAACTCTTCACAGCTCAGTTTGGTTTTGAATCTGAATTTAGAGCAAAGTTTATCCCGCCACATATTACCAAAACACAACTTTGCAAACAAGTCCAAGTTCTCCATGTCCACTTCTGCAGAGCAGAAAAAAGCATAATCTTTTCCATTGCACTGTAAAGCTGATAATTCCTTTTGCTGACTGATCAGAGTGCACAAGGCATGTGCACCTGGATGCTTGGGATAATTGGGATCTGAAGGCTCCATCACTGCTCCTGGCTGCAATAATGTGAGGTCAGGGCAGGCTGGAAAGTCCAAGCAGTCACTCTGAAAATTGATGAGTTTCGTACAGTTGTGAATAACATGTTCATACACTTGTTTTCCTGATGCTTCTTGTATATTCAGTGTTTTTTGCAGTGTCTGGATTTCATACTACCTTCAATGTCCATATTGCCAGTTCATTGATATGCTGCAGGAATTACAAAGGAAGAACCTGGAAGGTTTTGACCCCTGGCTAGAATGTTACTGGAATTCAGAGAGGAATATGTTTTAGTAACACAATTATTTGTGAGACAGATAAAAAACCTCATTATCCAACTGATTGTCTGCAGCTTGGTGATCAAGGACCCCATTGAAATGTACAAGGTGATTTGTGCTTTACAAACACCATTGATTTAGTCTGGCTGCCAAATTTGGGAATGAATGCTGTAACATTTGTGCATCTTTCATGTTTTCATAGCTGTTGATCTGGAGATGTAGATCCAAAATCAAAAACAAGCCCTTGAATTTGGGAGGACTGGGGGAATACTGAGCTCCACAGAGCAATGATGAAAGACTAAAATGCTGGATGCCATTCAGCCATGCTTGTTAAGGCAGACTGTACTTTTGTTCTTGGGGCCTATTTTCTAGACTTTTAAAAAATTTCTTTTACTTTATTCCAACAGACTGGCAAGTAAATATTTCAGAACTACAATAGCCTACCAGTGATATTGACTTTGAATTGAATCTAGTTTCTCTATGCATTTGAAATAACAAGGAGGTCATTAACTGTGAGGTTGGTATTGGGCTAAGCAAACTGACTAAGAAGGGGTTACAGAGAATACAAAAAACATCTCCTAAGCAAGAGAATACTTCAGATGTGTGAGGAAAAGAGTTTTAGCTTTGAAAATGGCTGTATAGACAATCGTTCTTTTAGGACACTTGACTGAAAAGTTGCTTATTTGATCTCACAAGAAGATGGAAAATCTCTCAGCACAGAATCCTGAGCCATTAGGAGATTTGGATTAGGAAGGAATAATTTCTGATCTGAGAGTAAGGGAATACTGCAGCTGAGATTTTTATTCTACAAAGATATATAAAGGGCTAGCAGCAGAACATTGTGCTGCTGCATTGGCAAGATGACAAGATTTGAAAGTGGCAGATTTTAAATAAATAGGTGGAAATGCAATTACTTAAAATAAATTGGGTTTTGTCTCTCTTTATTTCACTATTTTTCTCACTTTCTTTTATTATTGCTGTTAAGGACTAATTACACTACGATTTGTACTGCAATCTGTAAGAATAATTGGTCCTGTTTTAAAGCACATCCTATAAAAGCACCATATTACAAGGCAGTGATAGGGGAGTGCTAAATCCATTCTTGTTTGGTGTGCAATACATCTCTGGTAAGACACAGTCCCGATTTCAAGAATGAGTTTTTGTGGTTTTGATTATTTATTCAGAATAACATCCTGCTGCAATTCAGGATCATACTAGAAACCAAAGACAGAACTGCATCATTAATGCCTGAATTTATGTGGAATAAAATAGCTTCAACCTTTAAACTGCCCCTTAATGTTCTTATGTAGCGCTTCCTATAAAAGAATGAAAATTAAGAGTAAGGATATGGATACATGCAAAAATTGTTTTTGCTTTAAAGGTTCATTTCTCTCTGCCTTCCTCTTAAGTGCAAAAACTACTCATGGAGCAAGATTTGGGGTTTTTTTTAAAGGGGGGAGGGGTAGACAAAGCAGCGCATGGTCAAGTATTAACCACAGTAATGTCAGAAACCACTTATCCACGCTGAAGAAAGGCTGCAGGCATAAATTTGTTTAATGACTCCTGCCTTTGGCTGCAGGGCAGAGGGGAGGCTCCTCTTCCTGGAGGGTTTCTGGTGAGCAGAGAGCCTCTGAGCGAGCTGGGAAAACTCTGCAGCTTCCACTCTGTGAGAAAGGGACTGCTGGGAGCACATGAGCACCCATTTAGCTCCAAACCATGCCATGGTGAATAAAACCAACTTAAATGGAATGAATAAAACCAACTTTCCCCCCAAGGACATGGGGGGAAATAATTTAGCTGCTTATGCCAATGTGAGGGTCCTAGATAATAACCATAAAATATAATAAAATAAACATGAAAACTGGAAATGCTCATTTATCAATGTAAATTCAATAGAGATGGCATTGCTGGAACTTGATGGGAATTTTTGGCTGATTGAAATCTTTAAATCAGAGGTAAAAATCTCTTCGGAAAGGTTAGTGGACAGAAGGGGAATAGAAATGGCACTCCATGACCAAAAATAGCAAAAAGACATGAATATTTTACTAGTGACAAATAACAAAGAAATTATCTCATGGACTGATTTCCTATTGTAAAAAGTGCAAAAGGGAGTAGGAGTGTCTCTCTGTGAGAGAAAAAAACCTCTACTTTTTATGAGGAACAGGTGACTGGCTCTTTCAGTTACCATCTATAATTTATAGGAGGAAAAGGAAAATTGTGGGTTTTGTGGAGACATTAATCCAAATGTCATATGCTGGCGATCTCATGCTGCCAGCACTGAAACGTCTTCAGAATCACTAAATAACATTCTTTTTTTTTTTTTTTAATGACTGTTCCAGATATCAAGAAAACTCCAGATTTTGCCTCAGCAGAGGAGAGGAAGCACAGTAGTAAAAATTAGTGGTACAATAAATAAAAATGTTCATAACTCAATTATGTTTGTTCAAGAAAAACAAAATGCAAATTAGTAATTTTAGCTGATACAATTTCACAAAGTGGAAAACAATTCTGAACTAAGTCATTTGTGGGAAAAAATGTAAATTCTAACTGTAAATATCTAAGAATATTTTCCAGGCTGCCTAATCAGCCATAACTGGGAAAAAAATAAGGGTAGATTCATTTCAAGAAAAACAACAACATCCTGGCTGAAAGGGAACTGTTAAAACAATAACCCTCCTCTCCATGAATATAAAACAAGAATGGGGAAGCTGAGAGTAACAAATACAGGACATAAGTTTCTAGCTGGAAAAGCTGATGCACCTTTTTCCATAGGATAAGATACAAATTATGTGGAATAAGGTAAGATATTAAACACTTCAGCCTAGGCTTTCCTAAGAATAAAAATCCACCTTCCCTTCTCAGCCCAGCTGTGCTCCTGGTCACCTACTGGTGCTGCTGGCAAAACAAAATCTTTGTCACTAACAGCAGAGAAAGGACTTGGAGATATGTATAGATACAAACCAGAGACATCATAGCTATTTCATCTGACTGTCTATCTTCCCCTCTGGTAACAAACTGGGAGGGGGGCAAATTGCAGCTAAACATTTGAAAATGCGTAACCTCCCTCCAGGAAACCAAGCTGAGAGGCTGTTGGGGTGAGTGTTGTTGTGGCCCCCAGGGAAGCCCTGAGGAAGGAGGGGAGGAAACTGCATCTCCGAGCTGTCAGGATTTCAGTGGGCACTCCCAACCGTAAGTCTGTTGCATCTTAGTCACAGGAAAAATAGCAGAAACCATGATGGGAGACTGGGCTGATAACAAATTGAAAAGAATGTAATGAGCGTCAACAGATTGATAGAAAGCATTTTCCTATCAAACTTGAGAAGTTTGTAATGTTGTTAAAAGAGGTGGCTGATATATGTTATAGTGTTGCCACTGTGTATTTAGAGTTGTAGAGTGGTTTGGTTTTTTCCTTGGATAGTATTTGACACTTGCATAGAAATTAGGAGTGATACAAGAGCAGTATACCACACTGGCATAAGTAAGGCCTCCTCCAGCTGGATAGTGATAAAAATTATTTACTTCAAGTGCAGTCTCTGTGTACTGGCCTTTTCCTTGTAATGTTTCATCAAACTCCTGAAGGGCAACCTCTGCTCTGAGGTCTGACCAAGCTTTCTGAAGCAATGACATTAGTAGAGAGCTAAGTCACTTCTGAAAGGGATCACTTTGAAAATTGTCTTCAGTGTCCCTGTGCAGCTGGTCTTCCTCAGTTAAGCAGAGAAAACCAGACCTTCCCAGCTATCACTAAAGGCTAATGTATTGAAAATAGAAAAATATATCAGATGCTCTAAAAGTGGCATATGGGCAGGGACTTGACAATATTAACTTTATAGAAACAGTTAGATATCTCCAAGGGCTATTCATGAATAATGAAACTCATTTTCAGGTTTCATCTTTGGAGAGTTTATAATTTTTCAGAACTGTTTCTTGCCAATGCTTTTTAGTGGTAATTATAAAAAAAGGTTTGTGCTTGCAGCAGGTCCTAGAAAAAAATACTTAAAAAATTGAATAGATCAATAGAATAATTGAGTGGTATTTAGTCTTCTTGTCCCCCACCCCATACATTGTGCTGACACTTAAGCAATGACAGCAATTTCTGGATGTAAGAAATGGAGCTTGAGATGAACTAAATTCTCATGTATTTAAAGAGATTGAAGAATGCTCTAAAATACTCAATAGCACACTCAGTCTGCATAATACTAGACTGCATGGAAATGTGATGTTTGTTTAGTGAGATTGTTCATGAGAGCCAGAGTCAGTGGTTTAGGAAATGTCTGTGCTTTCAGAGTAAATTATACCAGGAGAAGGAAATTTTTGACAAGTCTATGGGGAAGACTACCCATAACTACACTCACAGATGTCTCTTAATAACAGCATGACCAGTCCATTTACACCAAGCAGAATGAGTTCTGAATGGTTTTCTACACCATCTTAAGTCTATCAATGAATTCTGTATTTGTTGGCCAAATTCATTGGGAAATCGTGGGTTTGAATGGAACAAATGAAGTGGCATTGAAGAGCAGGAGTCAGAAATGCTCTACAGGAAAACTGCTAAGGTTGCACAGAGAAAAGCAGTCGTTACCTAAAGTTCCTCTACAGCTTGTCTTAGGGTCTCACTTTTAAAGAAGAAAGGGAAATAATTGTCTTCTTTATTTTCAGTTATGTTGCTAGGTCAGTGCAGGTTCATCTGAAGTCTGTTTTTCACCAGGTTCTAAGTATGTTAGATCTACTCCTAATCCTTCAGTGCTCTGATTTGCTCTTCCTGAGGCAATGGAGCTGGAACAACACACTTCCCCTTCATCAGGCTGTTTGTAAATGTAACAGTACTTGAAGAGCAAATGCATTAGAATATTTTGCTGACTTGCTTGCAAAAACTATTTCCTCCTTTGGTATTTCATTTGTCTCCCCTCATTTTTTAAGGCATGCTACAAATTCCTCACCACCATTCTTCCCTCCCATGGCATGTACTCGAAAAGGTGAATTTGATTTTAGAGAAAAACATGCTGTGTGGGAGAAATACACTTGGCACCTGCAACATCTCAGTTTATATTCTGTGAACCAAAAAAAAGAGTAGTTTAGTTTAAGAGTAGTGTGTTTCACCAAGTTCCTCCCCCAAGAGAGATACTAGGAGGTGTAATCTCCTCTCCTTTTGGCTGAAGATAAGAGAGCCACTTTGCTTGTTCTGTGAGGGAGTCTCTTGCCAAGATGTGCTGTGGTCCTGCTGGCCTGCCCTCAGGTGAGATGGTCTTGTGGCAAAATGTGCAGGACTGTTGGCTACAACACAGAGTGAATGATTTTTTGGCTTTGTAAATAATTCTGTCAGATGAATGCTTTAAGTCCCAAATCAAAAAGGCATGAACAGAGCTGGGGTTTTGTGCCACCCTGTTGCAGACATCCCCTTGTGAAAAATCCTTTCTTTAGGATTTTTCCTTCTGAGAAGCTGTGGCCTCAGAAACAGATGTAAACAATAGGTTATCTGCTGCTGTAGAATGCAACAGGTCCGTCTAGATTGGCCCATCTTAGATGTTTATAGTTAATGGCCAATCCAGGACTCTTTTGTGATCATTCTTTCTTTTCTATTCTTAGCTTAGCAGCTTGTAGAAACCTTTCCTTCCTTTTCTTTGTAGTATAGTTATAATGTAATATATATATATCATAAAATAATAAATCAAGCCTTCTGAACATGAAGTCAAGGTTCTCGTCTCTCACCTCACCTGAAAACTCCAGTGACCACTGTCATGCCACCCTGATAATGTTTAGGCATGTTCTCCATGGCAGGCCTTGGGATATGTTATCTCCCTGATTGCACAGTGTTTCACATAGCCCTCGGAGCTTTTATAAGTTCCTCACACTCTCCATGTGTGTGCTGCTATGGTGCTCTGAGAACCTTGTGATTGATTTAAGATTCAAGAGTGGGATGGGAAATCAAGAAACACAAATTTCTCCCTGAGTCCTTGGAAGCCAACACTTCTGGAGAGGCATCAGGTCTGCCCTCAAATATCCCCAAAGACAGTCTTTGCCCTGGTGTACTGGGCAGCCCTCTCAGGGACAGCTTTTCCTCCTAAATATGTTCTCTGACTTGTGTAACCCAGCAAGTGGAGTCCAGCACCTTCCCACCTCCTCTTGTCTGCAAGCAGGAAAGGTGGTGTCTGTGGGAGAGGGCAGATTGGCTCAGAGATGAATGATGCTGCTTTCTGAAGGGCCTTTTGAGCTATTTTGTTCTCTCCCTGAGCCAGGTTGTATTGGCAAAGTCCACATCATCAGCGTGGTTGTGAAGCACAGGGGACAGACACAAATGCAACTCTAAATGGGAGACTTGGGATGAAGCAGAGCTTATAGTTGGGTTCCACAGTGTGGACATCCCTCTGCCTGTCGCATTTCTGACTAGGGCTGCAATTGAGGATTTTTTTTGTTGCTTGTCTGTTTAAATACTGTGAAGCTAGAAGTTTGCTTCTATAAAAGAAATTACATGGTTTTACATGCTGCACGAAAAAAGCACAGCACAATCTTTGAGACACAATTGTGCTTTTCCCCTGGCTTTTCTGCCAAAATCATATGACTATGATACTACTATCCTTTTGAAGTAGTATCATCTTCCCTGTGTAAGTGATGCCCTTTTCTTTCATGGCTTATTCTGTCCACTCCTTTGGGGTGAGTATTAATTTTCACCACTAAACAAAATTCCACACTTTGTGTATTAACAAGAAAGTAACATAATGGTCCCTCGTTCCAACCCCAGTAGCAGTGACCATCTGGAGACCTCCCCATTCAACTTTGGATGAACTTCAGCTAAAGTATGAGAGCCACTTTGGCTCCATACAAGCTGTTCCAAGCCTCATTGTTGCTATTAGCAGTTTGTCTTAGTGACAAGGCTGCATTTTGCCTATTGAAGGTTGGGTTTTAGTGATTCAGCGTGTTTCCTTTGTCCACAATTGAGAGTAGATCATTCAGGCTCTTATGTTTCGAGTGCTGTGGATACAATAGCTCATTATCCTGGGGTGGCTTTTTTGTTGGGGGTTTTATGGGGGTTTTGGATGGATGCATAATAGATGCAAGCTCTTTTCAGGGGCAAGTTCTTTTCTTGATACCCACGCACAGTGTTTATTGCAATGGGACTCTATGTGGTTTTACCCATCAAAGCACGCCAGGCATGGAATAGAATGAGGGCTGTAACCCCAAGTTTTTGTTAAGAAAGGCTGCAGCTCCTCAGTCTGTATGTAGCTTTCTCAATAGGTGATTGCATCTACATGATTCATCAGGGCACAGGTGAGACTTACAGAGGCCACACAGGAGGAACTGGATTTTTTTGTCCTCTAAGTCCATTGGCAGCAGTGGCTTGGAGAATGATTGCAATGAGGGTAAAGTTATGGTGATAAGGAAAGTTGTTTGAAGGACACATTCTTTGTTTCTGATGACATGAAGCTGGGATTACTGTCAAAACAGTGGAGAGTTGGGCTGTTACAGGAGAAACTGGGGAACTCCAATAATCCGAATAGCACTGATGAGAAGGAGTGCAAGGTCATGAACCTAGAGGCTTAGTAATGAGCTCCCAGGAAATGGTCTCATACAGGAAATGGTTATCCACTGAGAGCCATGGAGGCAGAGCAAGCCCCAAGTGCACTGGTTAATCATAAATTGGCTCTGAGCTACAGTGTGGTGTAATGTGGCTGAGTAAAGGACAAGTGTGATTCCAGAGTGTTCTGGAGAAGGATTTTTCAGGAGTGACAGGGAAATATTAATGCTGTTGTGCTCATAAACATGCACCTGGAATTGCCTTTACAATTACTTGTCACCTCTGTTGGAAGACATGGATTCAGCTGGAGCAGGTGCAGTGAATGGCTACAGGGATTAGCACAGGGCACTCTAATATACAGGAATAAACTGTTCTAGCAGAATAAAGGCTGAGGAAAAATGTAACTGTGCTTTATAAATACAAGAATGAATTAAACACATAAATTGAGAAGGCATGTTTAAACAAAACAACCAATATTGCCTTGAGTAAATAGGTGTGTGTGGCTTGGCTGATGATTAAGTTTCCAAACAAAAGGTTCTTGAATATTAATAGGAGAAAGAAACAAAAAATACTTGTTAGATTTTAATAAGGGAGATGACTGTATGAAATGGTTATTCTCTATATAGAGAAATCATGCCCACATAGTCCCTTTTGCAGTTTGTTCCAAGGCTTCCTGAAGTACACTGTTAATAACATGTTTTGATCTTTGTTAAACATGTATTTTGTGTGTTTGTGTCAGATGTTATATGTGCCTGAGTAGCACTTACCTTGGCACTAAAAGCTGGTGAATGAAAGTTTTAAATACTCTGGTCTTGGATTAAATCAAGTTGCCTCTGTTCAGAGAAGTACAACTTACAAAACCTTCGAAGATTTCAACTTAGGAACATGAAGTCAAGGCCCCTCCTTCACCAGAATAGTTCTGATGAGCTTTGTGGGTCCTTTCCAACTCAGAATATTCTGAGATTATGTGTGCTTCCTCATCCCCATGTCCTTTATTTCTTCAATCTTCCTCTCCCAAGTCTGGCTGCTTGAATGAGTTTTCAGCTTTCATGACACTTAATCCTTTCCCTCTTTTGTGTGCTTTCTACCTCCTGATGTTTCTCAGCTTGCCTAGACAATATTTCTGTGCTTCTCAGAGTCACTTCCCAAGCTGAAACGTCCCCTCCTGGGTGGCACAATGAAGTGCCCACTGCTTTTCCTCCATACACTGCAGTGCAGGATCTTGTCTCCCCTTTGGAAGTGGTGCTAGCAGGCAGCAGGTACAGCCCAGCAGCTGTCCCAGGTCACGGTACAGTGCAGGCAGGTGCCCAGTGCTGCCAGACAGTACTGACCACCTACTGCCTCTGCTCCTGCCCTTATCTCACACCCTCCTGCAGCAGCCTTTCAGACAGTCTGTCCTCTGACCTTTCCTCTCCACCATAATGCACCTGGGGATCCTGAAAGGGGCCTGTAGCTGAGGAGTCCCTGCTGTGCCCCAGGTGTCTGATCTAGCACACATGGCAGTACCCTGTGCCCCATGTGTCACTATCAGTGCAGCAAGGCAGGACACACAAATCCTTTCACCACTGGCTGTCACACACACAGTGACATAAAGGAGCAGACTCTTCAGCTGAAAAAGATTAAATTTCCAGCTCTTTGAAGTCCATTTCATCATGTATTGTGCTACAGACTTGGCTTGTGACCCCCTACAGCACTTTCACCCTTACAGTGACCATAGCCCAGGCTGTAAAATGGCACAGGATATGGCAAAATGCCCTGGCTGTGTTCCTGCTGCTTTCCCTGAGTGCCCTGCACCCCTGAGCTAAAGACACCTTTTACTGCTGCTCAACAGCAAGTACATGAGGATGCCTGTGCTGGGTGGGAAAAAACCCTTTATTCTGCTTACAAAGAAAGGTTAGCTTGGAATCACTTAATTGCATCTGGACATTAGTCAATTGGAGGTGTGGTGAGCTAATTAGGAAGATTGTGTTTTTCATTTGTTGCCTCTCTCTAACATTCCTGTAACTGGATACCTTCTTTTTTATTTGAGAGATAGATGGAAAAATAACAAACTTAGATAAACCTTTTTTGCTCCTCTGGCTTTTTTGCTTATTTCTGTGCTCTTTCTGGTGGCATTGTGGGCATCAATTTAACATGAAGTACAACTGCCATGTAACTCCAGCTGAGATTTTTAGGCATGCTGTGCACACCTTTTTCTCCCTTTTCAACTGCCCATCTGTATGCAGTATGAATGGTACTGCTGTCAGTATTCTGGGGGGCAGAGCTGAGGGGGAGGCCTGTGGGATTCCCCAGGTAGGGTACAAAGCCCATTCCCTATTGCAGCTTTCCACAGATTAGTTCCTGGGTGAATCATACAACTCATGGAGAAATGACTAGCACTTTGGAAGTTACAATGAATTTTTAGTTACTATTAAGTGCATGATACCTGGAAACTAGAAATGCAGGAACAGAGAAGGAGCAGCACTTAGCAGCACGAGGTTAAATTTTGCTTTGAATTTCTCCTTTTTATGAGTGCTCTTCAAGAGAGTGAGGAAAAAACTCATATGTGGAAACAGCATAAAGTGCAATATCAGATGGCTATTGTATTTAAAAACATCTTAAGCAAAAGCACTTAACAATTTTCATCTCAGAAAAAGCTTTTCTGCTATACAATGTCCTTACAGGTTCTCATTACCTGAAGAAAAAACAATTTGCACCAAAACCCAGATTGCTTGTTTGCTAAAGCTCTAGCTTTTGTTTCTTTCAGGAAACACTGGAATTATCTGGGCTCAATGTGTGCTAAGGTTACACCTACCTCCCACTGTGACCGTGCTGCAATGCCATGAAACTTCCAACTCTATTATTTCAGTGAATTGTTTTTCAAGACAGCTGTACAAAATGTTTGCCTAGGCAGGGTTTTGGGTTTTTCCTTTTATTTTTTTTTTACCTCCAGACCTTCCTGCTCCTTGGAATTCCTGTGCTTCTGTAACAAGGGAGTTTGGGAGTCTAATTATCTGGCATAGCAATTTTTCCGTTCATAACTCTGGAGCCATGACTTGGCACTGGGAGCAGCTGCACAAAGCTCTGCTCACAACCACAGTACCTATAGGTAGGCTGGGGTGGAAAGCTCCTTTGGGAACTGCTGGAGGCTTGAGTCAACTACCAGTTTTTCTAATACGAAGACAGCAAAAGTCTCTTACCTATTCTCCTGCAGTGTAAGGAACTCATGCAGCTTGACCAAACTGGTTCCTAAGTTCTTACCTCTGGTTTGATGAAATCCCAGCTTTAGAAAGGGGAGGGCAGAAAGATAATATAGGCATACAGTCCCCAAAAATGCAAACCAGCTAGGAGTGGGAGGAGGACAGAAACCTTGTTGGAGCTGCTGTGAATCTGATAACTCAGAAATGTAAGTATCTACTCGGGAGTTTGTTTTTTAAGTCTCTGGATTGTTAATTCAACTGCTAACATACAGTTATAAATGCCAGGCAGAATGGGTGTCTGGTTGGTTGGTTGGTTGGTTGGTTGGTACCTCCCCCACTGTGTATTTCCCCACACAGCTGTTCTATGCTCAGAAATCTGCCAGCAGCAGAAACTCTGGAGGACCTGTGTCAGAATAGGTCATCACTGTGATCTTCTGAATGCTCCTTTAGAGGGTTCTCCAGACTGGAACTGGAGCCCCACTTCAAAAAAAGGTAGTGCAGATACAGGGACCTTCCACCTACCTCTCCTCTAACTGCTTGGGAAACACGGAGTAGGGATCTATGCCTTGATCCAGTTTTCCCATCAGGTATCTCTTTACATCAGAGGAAGTTTTAAGAGAAAGACTGCCAAGCATAAGCAGTGATCTTCAGTAAGTCAGAAGTCAGTCTAGAATGAATTTCCAAGGGAAAGCACAGTCCTCAGCTTGCTCTCTTCTGCAACACTCCAAGGTGCTTCAAGTCTCTCCAGGAATGCTCTGCACAGCCAGGATTTTATCTCAAACTCTGGCCCAAGAGACTGACCTTTACTTTCAGAAACAACAAGTGCTAGGTCTGGGTTTGGGATGTGCACATCAAAGAGCAACTATTTAAAGCATATATCCAGGTACAGCAACTTGGATAACCTCACTGAGAGCTCTGGTCAGCAAGCTGCTGTAAGACTCTCCTGCATGATTACAGCACACCTAAATTACTGAACAAGACATTAGTAAAAATATTTTATTAGGAATCTCAGTTCATCATTACTCACTAATAGAAAAAGCAAGTTCCCTAAGACTGTTCCATGGAAAGTTCTATATTCTATTCAGCTTTTTAAATGTGGGGTTTTTAGTTGTGCACCATTTTAATCCTGTAGGAAAGGTATTGAAAAATCTCACTTTGGCATATAGAAAATTCACCAATTCATCAGCAATTTTTAGAAATAAGGTTTTTCTTTTTTATATGGGTGACAATATGGTATATGACAAGATGTAATTCTGGAAGATTATTTATGTTTCCATACAGGATTCCTCAGTAATTTTTCTCCCTCTATACCTTTTCCATCTCTGCATGCTGTAGACTACGATTGAAAGTAAATCTGATGCCAAACACCTACAAACTTCATCCTTCATGTTTTTAACTATCAAGAAAAGGAAACTGCAACATTTGAAACAGGTTAAGAGTTGTTTAGTAAGTCTTCCAGTCTATATGATGACAGTTTGGAAATTCAGTTTGAATTACTATTGTGTTGAATGACTGTCCATGAAGGAATAGATGGCATTATTCCCACACCGAGTAAGCTCTCTTTCTTAGCAAGTATTTAAGTGTTGATTATAAAGAACAGTGATGAAGGAAGAAGAAAATAACTACTGAAGTACTACTACTACTACACATCTTTCCCCAGAAGATATCTGGAATTCATCATTCTTACACAGATATAACCAGAGTAATCTGCATGATTTGTAAACCCTTCTGCACAAGTTAACTAGAAGTAGGGAACATTTTGGTTTTTAAAATGAACTAACACTTCCACAGCTTGGATATTGATAAAACAGGGATCTAAATGCAGGTGTGATTTAGCTTTCTCACAATGGCCTTAATAATCATCACATAACAGATGTGTAGATGTGGCATTAGGGATATAATTGAATGATGAACTTTGTAGTGCTGGTTGGACTTGATGATCTCAAAAGTCTTTTCTAATCTAAAGGATTCTATGGTTCTAAGTTATTCCCTTGTTTCCCTTTGTATTTAACTCTTGGTAAACAGATCCTTGATGCCTTTGTTCCAACAGAGCTTGTCTAGTTGTTGCCATTACAAAAGTCTACACTCCAGAAGGAAACCAAGCCCTTTGGCAACCACGAAGTTTTCGCACCACAGTTCAGGCTAGTTCTTTAATTGGTTAGATACCTTACACACCCTCTAGGGATTAAAAAATCAGCTTCACAGGCATAACATACACAATTTCAACTTGGTATTTTTAATATCAGTAAGAAATGTTGCTTAATAATGTGGTAATGTTTACTTAATGATTCACATTGCCTTAATTACACTGTAACAAGCTGTCGTGATTCCATTGTGCATTACTGCATAACATCTTCTTAGAACAGATTATTACTTCTGCAAAAGACAATTAACTGCAGAAATTAGTTTCTTGACCATCCCCACAGCTGTCTTGCTCTAGCTGAGTAGCAAGACCCAGGCTATGAAAAAGAAGCAGATTTCTGATGCTGAAAGACATCACTGTCATGCCTCTCTACTTCTTCTAGTTGAATCACTGGGAATTGTACTTGTTTTTCAAACCATTTGGCTACAGTGAGAAGCTGCTTTTCCTGGAATGAACGTCCAATGAACTGAAGCCCAACTGGCAAGCCTCTCTCTGAAAGAGCTGTAGGAACACTTATGGCTGGCAGTCCTGGAAGAAAAAAAAATACACATGCAAAGACTTACTATAAACCTTAGAGTAATTTCTGTATCAATTTTAAGAGAACCAGAAAAAAAGTTAGAGAAAAAAGACTAGCTAAAATAATTCGATTCAACAAAGTGAATGCTAGATGATCACAAGAAATTAATTAGAGAGATTTCTGTCTCTGGAACAGATTCATCTTACCTGCAGCCCACACTCAGCTCCAAGGTACCCTACTTAAAAATCTGGTCTTACATTTCTAAGCATTTAATAAAACTGTCCTTAGACCCTGTTATCACTGTAAGACTTAGGACATGGGAGTGAAATATCTTGATTCTAAAGAGAAGGTTAAATGGCTTAAGGGACTGGACTTTTAAAATGATGAGGCAGGGGAAAATGTAGGTTGAGTTCCTGCCCCTACTCACCTGCCATGTTTGCAGCCTGTGTCAGGATGTCATCTTGAGCACTGCGGGTCCTGTTGTCTTCTTGGATGAATTCTGTGTAAGGCACTGCATCGCTCAGAGTGGTGGGAGTGAGTAAAATATCAACACCACTCCTGAAAACCTTCACAAAGTCGTTGGCAATGAGACGTCTCACTTTCTGTGCCTTGACAAAGTACTTCTCATAGTTCCTAGAAAGGAATAGGGACATGAAGGCCTGACACTTTAATTCCCAAAATACAGAACTTCATTTCTTAGTTACTGTGGAAAAGACAAGCCCAGTAATCCTTTTGGATAAAATTTTGACTGACACTGGAAGCTTAGTCACCACACGTGTTTATGCTCTCATAGCAGAGGAGCTGCCAGAGAAAGAAGAGATGAGAACATATAGCTGAAGGAAGGTGAAGGGAAAACAAAACCCTATCTTACAATAATTAACTAAAAATCAAAACAACACTTTTATGACCATTTGGAAACTAAACTATGTGTTGAATTTCACAGAACCATGGAAAATGCTGAGTTGGAAGGGACCATCAAGATAATGGAGTCCAACTCCTGGCCCTGTGCAGGACACCCCAAGAACCACACAATGTGCCTGAGAGCACAACTCAGACTGGCTTGGTGCTGTGACCACTCCCCTGGGGAGTAAGTTCCAGTGCTCAACCACGCTCTGGATGAAAAGCTCTATCTAACCTAATTTCACTGTAGGGCAGCACAGCAAAGTCCAGAAAATACAGAACTACACAGGTCTGAAAAATAGGAATTAACCATTTAGGATTCAATCCAGCAAGATACTTGAAGCAAATGAAAAAGTCCCATCATCTGTGGACGACTCCAAATGGATTTAAAATGATGTGGTAGTAGTATACTTCTCTGTAGAAGACCTTATCTTTACCCATTTTTCCCCCTCATGTAAACATGTGATCTATGGATTTCTGTCTTTACACAACTCTGAAGCAGAAACACATTAGTCAACTTTATGTCTATCATTCCTTTTAACCACATATGCAGAACTGGTAAATATAGAATCTTAAATTAATAGAAGTTCAGTTTCAAAAGTAACTGTCATCTAAACCCTCAGCTATTTGGGAAAGAAAAAAAAAGTAAAGTGAAAGAAAAATTGAGTGGTGTATTATCAACTGCTACATGCCAGAGTGTTTACAGAAAAAACAACTACAACTGCCTAAATCCCAATTTGTTAGAGTAATCTAAAGATTCCAAGAAACAGCAATGAAAATGGTTATAATCAATAAACAGGTTCAAGTTTGTAAGTTATACAATGGGAATTAGATCTTTTTCTACAATCACTTCAGAAATCCACCTAGCTGTTAATTTCAGAAAGTCCCTAAGTGCCACATCTATATATCTTTTAAATATCTCCAGGGATGGGGAGTTCACCACTTCCCTTAACAGCCTGTTCCAACACTTGACAACCCTTACAGAGAAGACATTTTTCCTAGTATCCGATGTAAACCTCACAGGGTACTATATAAGGCTGTTCCCTCACATGTTACCTGGGAGAAGACACTGTCTCCCACCTCACCACAACCTCTTTTCAGGTAGCTGTAGTGAGAGTGATAAGGTCTCTCCTTTTTTCCAGGCTAAACGTCCCCATCTCCCCCAGCCACTCCTTGTAAGCCTTGTGCTCCAGACCCTTCACCAGCTCTGCTGTCCTTCTCTGGACACACTCTGGCACCTCAATGTCCTCCTTGTTGTGAGTGGCCCAAAAGTGAACACAGGATTTGAGGCGTGGCCTCACCAACGCTGAGTACAAGGGGACAATCCCTGTCCTGGTCCTGCTGTCCACACTGTTGCTGAGATTCCATTGGCCTTCTTGGCCACCTGGGCACAGCTGGCTCATGTTCAGCTGCTGTTGACCAGCACCCCCAGGTCCTTTTTCCCCCTGTGTGGTTTTCCAGCCCCTCTGCCCCAGCCTTAAGTGCTGCCTGGGGTTGTTGTGACCTCACAGCATTGGCCCCAGCCCAGACTGTCCAGATTCCTCTGCAGAGCCTTCCTGTCCTCCTGCAGATCAACACTACCACTCCAGCTGGAGCAGTCTACAAACTTGCTCAGGGAGGACTCGATCCCCTTGTCCATGCCATCTCTAAAGATGTTGAACAGAACTTCCCAAACAATCAACTAGTCATTTTAAAACTTTGAAAAGCAAGATAAAAATAAGCTGTAAAAGGCAACATTTGCAAGAGACACAGATGGGTTTTCTCTACTACTTATTCTAAGAATGCTTTCTGAACCCTGCACTCTGTTCTTCAAAAGTAATTTACTGTGGAACAGGAACACAACTCTCCTGTTCCATCTGGGTGGAAGCTAATTGTGTATTCCTTCACAGAAGAGTTTACTATGTGAATTTTAAAGCAGCCTCAGGAAAGCTGATCTGGACAGCTGTAAGCAGAGAGAGCACACTTGGCAGGAATATCGGCATTCCATAAAAGCTGGTTGTTACAGACTGACTGACAACATTCCTGTCTGAGAAGTCACATCTGATGAATACTCTTGCTGACAGAGCTCTTTCAAAGCAAGTGCACTACAGAGACTAATTACATGCCTAATATTTTTGTTAGTATCCGAACAAATTCAGACAAAGAGAAACAGCACATTTACTAACATAAATTAGGACTGCTGGATAAGGATTGGAAACTAAAAACGTAAAATTGATCCATGTACTAGCTTCTCTACATGAGCTGGATAAAACCCTGACTTCTGTAAGGACTTCAGTCCAATACTTCTGCCAATGCTTCTCTTTCCCTGTACACTGAGACAGAGAGCTGCAGTTAATTTAATTGCTATGTGTCTGGCTTTCTCTAGAAGATCTTGCTAAAATGTACCAGCAGTTTTTCTATGCAGTTTTAATGAAATTAACAGCTACAGAACTTCTAACACTAAGACAGTAAAGACTTCAGTATGATTTCAATGTCATACCATAGGGTAGATTTCTGCCTAATTTAACTGATGATGCCAATAATGCTCTGGTAGGGGAAAAAATCACTAAATTGTTCTACTTATTTAATTTAGGACACTCACTGGTAAGACTGGGAAAACATTTTTGTTCATTATAAACAGGCATTATAGACCTAAAGCAATAATAAAAATACAAACAGCTACTAGTGTAAGAGCAATTTCTTCCTCATGTCATGATAAGCAATTAATCACCATTTGCTCAAAACTTCATTAACCTGGAAAAGCTGAATTTCAAGAAGTTCTGCTTACTGTTTCAACAAGAAGTAGTTTCCTGACAGAATCCTCCCTCTTACGACATCATTGAAGCCTTCTCTCCGTGTTGCAGCATACATACTTTCGGTGGAATCTTTCATGTCAGAACGATGTCCTGGAAAGAAAAGGCATTCTGGGTGTTCATACTTCTTGTAATCCTTAAGATTTAATAATGTCACAGTAGTACAATAGGTCACTGTTTGCTGCAGCCTGACATGCTACTACTCTGGAAAAACAACAAAACACATAGTTTTATTATGGAAATACTAAACTAGATTTTGAGCCCAGACACTGATATGCCTAGTAGTGAAATATATTATGTATTTATTTACACATTTTTATCTGCACAAGGTTTCTTACTATATTCCATCTTGGAGAAATAATATCAAGCATCCAACCATGAAAAAAAAATCTACAAAAACTAACACTTTTACATGGCGTCCAGCAATGTTTCTACTGTCTGAGAAAAAGGTTTTTTCAAAGGCCTTACCATATTCCAGTCCATCAAACCTGGCCATATTTGATGCCACTTCTGCTGTGCACAGCACATGATAGCAGACAATTGAGTAAGGAGTGTGTGGTAGGCTCACTTCAACCACTTTAGCACCTGCATTCTTAAACAGGTCAGCAGCTTTTGACCAGAGAGCCAGAATTTCACTAGACAGCCCTGGTGCATGATATTCCTTAGAGGAAAAACAAGAATGGGAGTTATTTTACATACTGGTTTACTTCTAATAGCAACTAAAACACAAATACTCCTTGCTAAAAATACATTGAAACCATTATTATCTCACCCCTATATGATTTAAAGTACCAATAAAAACTTTTTGCATCTATTAAATCCTATACAATCAAGGGGTATTAAATTAACAGGATTGAATCTTCTTAAGAGTATTATATTCATCTCAGCAGAATCAACATATGTATCACAGATCATGGAATTTCAGCAGTTTCTTCTGAAAGAGTAATTGCCCAGCTATTCCCTTATTTATCTATCAGGACTATACTGTACTGCTCTGCAGTAACAGGTACAAATTCTTCAGGTCTAAATCCTAAAACCAGGGCTGTTAGCCCCTGTTGTTAACGCTCACAATGTTATCAGTGGCAACTGGCACACCATGGTGAAACAAATAAAACCTACAATCAAGGGTTTGGGAGAAGACTTAGATTAGCTACTTTCCTATTTCACAGACAAATTATAGATATTATATTAAAATTCCCTGTTTTTGAAGATACTTGCTTTAGTTCTAAACCATAATATCAGGGTCATAATACTGTCTGACTTCTGAGTAGCTATGACCCATGTTTAATGTATGCATGTATCTGTTTAGAATAACCTGTAGCAGTAGAAAAAACTGTCCAAAGGACAGGAAAAATTAACCAACATCACAATTTTAGATTTATCAAGATTTAAACAGTATGCAGCTGATCAATTTTCTAGGCACGTAATTTTCCATTTCACAGATTGTGAATAATTGGTCAGTGGACATCTCTGCTTACCAAATTAAAACTTTTGGTATGCCTGTTCTAGCTTAGGTTCCAATACAGAGAATACAATTAATAAATGTTATTTACATTGTCTCTTTGAAGGCAGAGCCTTTATTAAATTAAAAATAGGCTGAAGTCCCAAACTTTGTTCCTAAATTTCAAACAAACATGATTGAATTGCATACATCAGATGCCAAATTACAGACATCTTTCAGTTCTTATTAGGACTCTGCAAATCACAGCTCCTTGTGCCATTCAATTGCCTTTAAAATTCTGCTCAATATTAACACATTGGCCTTTAGGCAAGGATCCCAAAGCTCTGCACAAACCAGTACCAAGCTCACTGCATGGGAAGGCTCCAAGAGCAACTTGCTTGAGGTTACAGAGTAGACTAAGGAAAGAGCAACAGAGAGAACCAAGACAGTGCTTCCCCCGACAATGACAACATGTTTTAGGTGATGCATTACTGTATGCTTACTCCTAATTGCCTGGACAGGCAACAGAGCAAACACATACTGTTCTTTTCCATGAGCTGCTTTCACTGTCTTCGCTGTTTCAAATCATGGGAGACTGGGAGGTGGTGCGCAAGACACAAATATTTTTTGTTATGCGTCTTTTATTTGTTCTTCCTGTCCATAACTGTTAACAGGATTTAAATGTTACCTTTGGAATTCCAATTGAAAGCTTGCTGACATCAGTCAAATTAGGTAGTTCAAATGGCTTGAAGTCATCCTGAATTGTGGTAGAGTCCTTAGGATCATGTCCAGCAAGTGAACCTGAAATAAGACATGACATGTCCAAGAAAACATACATTAGTTAGTCAGGATTCAGTCTGTTTTGAGGAAATGTTGTAAACAAAGATGTATGACAGAGTAATACCTAACAAAACTGCAGCATCATCCACAGATCTGGTTAGGATTCCTGGCACATCCATGGAGTTCACTAGAGGAATGAGACCATGGCGAGAGATCAGTCCATATGTTGGCTTTAAACCTACAACACCACAGTGAGCAGCAGGGTTTCGGGTAGATCCTCCTGTGTCTGACCCTAAGGCTCTATGGTTTCAAAAGGATCATCATTAGTAAGATAATTCAGAACATTTCCAAATCATAAGAATGTGTGGCTTTGAGATGCATGGATTTAAAACTGTAAATCCTTCCAGACCAGAAGTCATAATCACACAGCCTAAATTCCAGTCTGTTCTCTATGTCTATTTTTCATTTGTTCTCTGATTTTTCCTAGGGTCTCTGAATTTGCCATTGGGAGAGTCCAGTTCTCTTCACAAAGCAGAGGCAGATAGGTAGAATTCAGACCATCTGAAAATGGCCCCAAATATCTTCTTCTGCCTTCCTTGTTCCAATACTGTGGACTCCAACTGATACATCTCATGTGATTTAGGGAACAGTTTTCAACGCTGATATCTTTTTTATTGCGTAGCCAATGCACCATGAATCAGCATTTTCCAGGATAAAAAGGAAGAATGACATTTATTGCCCCTAACAAGAGGGCATACTTTGGAAAGATGTTTTTCCTGTTTCCAAATCTACAATGATTGATCAGAACTCCCAGTTTACAGTAGCTTAGGTACAATTAAAACACAGCATATTATTATTATTATGCTGAATTCCTCTTTTCCTTATCCACAAGTGAAACCTTGTTCTTTCTAAATTGAAACTTTTATTTCAAAAATTGTATTGAAATGAAACATGCTGTTCTCTTGTTTTTAATAAACTTAACTCAAGCAGCATTAAAAAGATAAAGCAGTTTTCATTCAAATCTTTGCCAAAACCAATTTAAACTCCAGAAATAGGTATAATTTTTATTGAAGTGAGTATATGACTTTTCCCATAGCCATTTGTTTATGAGATGGCTGAACCAATTCAACTGACTTTCCCGAAGTGGAATTTTTTCCAAAGTATTTGTGTTGATGTAAAACACCCTCAATTTTATAGCATTTTTGGACATCCAAATCTCAAACTGAAAATGTAAAGACTGGCAGCATTCCTAGTGCTTGAAAGACACTAATAGGATGGATATACAATAGGTTATATGCAATAAAATAGCTGGACAAAAAAATCTCCCTGATCTGACAATGTGCTGAGCAGTGCAAAATGGGAGCCCAGCAACATAAGAAAAGGTGCCAGACCCTCTCAGGATCAGCCCATTCTGGCTCAGGATGAGAATCAGCAGTCCTTGGGAATGGCTGCACTGAGTTCAATTTCAACAGTATTAAAATGTTGAGTAGGTTACATCCCAGTAAAGGGCAAGGATATGAAGAGATACATAAAACTTAAAAAAGTAATTTAAAGAGTTGTAATCAACATTAGCAAAAATATTTTAACAACAAAATATATGCTTGTAATGTAGTCTGTGGGCAAATACATATAAAGTAACTAAAGAGCATTTTTAAACACCTTCCAATTAAGAGCAGAATTGAAATAATATTCTATAAAACATGTTCCAACATGTAGCTCTAAAAATTGCATAAAATACAAGGTGTAAAGGTTTGTGATCAGTTTTAACAGTCAGATGGAGAAGATAGTATAGACAACTGACCTGCTAAACAGTGTGTTGATATTCCATGCAGTTAGTAATTACTATTTAAAAAAAAAAGTCCAGTTTGTTCAAATTTCTTTAGGAAAAAACTCCAACAACCATAAACACACACTTGCCTAAAAAAATACCCCAACACTAAAACTGTTTTCTAAGTTAAAAACACAGAAGGCTGTAAGTATCTATGTAGTAAGTACTCTGTACTCTTTTGTTAAATAAGAGATTTGAAAGGTTTTAGGTCCCAAATCTCATGTACTATTACATAACTATGCTATAAAAACAAAGGAGCAGAGGAAAGATTATTATACTGCTACAAATTGAGGGATCTCTTAATTTGCTGAATTACATTTTCAGTGTGTATTTGTGTAATGCAATTAGGGAGGAAGAGGATGCGTCACAAACCTCGTAAGACTTCTTAAGAGATTATGTGGGAATAAGAATAAAACTGTCACTCCCTTACTGCCATCAAAATTTTATATATATTTCACAAAGTGTAAAGTGGTCATATGACTGAATAATGCCTGAAATGAGTAAGTCTAAATTTGCCTGCATGGATTAATTCTGGCTTCATGATATGCCACGAGTAACCTAGGGATGCTGAAATAAATTTTTGCAAGCCAGTGCCAATAACCCTTCTATTTCTTACTAGCTTATGAGAAAATTATAAAATTAAAATATTCCAACATATTTTGAGACATTTAGGGAAAGACAATTTTAAAAGCCTCTTACGCAAAACATGTGAAAGACGACACAGCAGCCGCGCTGCCTCCTGAGCTCCCTCCTGTTATTACCCAGTTTGACTCTTCATCTTCAGAATGGGATTTTGGGACAGACTTTTCCTTGTACTGTTTTGAATAACTCCAGGGATTTCTGACTGGTCCAAATACTCCATCCGTGCTCCCAGAACTAAGATAGTCATACAGGACAAATACAGACAGAAGTGACAAATTACACACTTGTATTCCTCAATTTAATTTTTTTAATCCAATTCCTCATCATCCTTGCAAATTCAATTTCAACACAAGAAGATTGGTGTACGTAAATCATTAAGCAGTCGACTTCTACAACATTACATACAACTGTAAAATTCATAGCTGTTCATCAGTTTCTAACACAGAACCTGAACTTGTACCTTTTTCTAACTTCTGCTACTGCCACTGAAATGAACAGAGTCACAAAGACACAAAACTGACTTAAGCTATGTAAAAGTACAGGAGCACATCTCTTTCAAAACCAAGGTATTCTGTTTTTCCAGCCCTGCCTTTGATGCAAGATCACTGTTGTGAGGAAAAACATACTGCTAGAGGTGGAGACAAAGCTCCACAATACCAGGAACATGCATTTCTCTGAAATGCCACACTATTATTCACCCTGTAGCCCTCTGCAGAGGCCACAGTTCACTGGTTCAGAATGCCAGACTGGCTTCTCAGAAACCAGTTTCAGTCAGCTTGTGTCACCTAGGTGTGAGCTGACACCTGAAGCAGGGGCAGGGCATACTTTCCTCCTTCCTCAGGCCCTCTACCCACGCTCCCCTGACTGCAAGGTGCCAGTGTTACCAGCTATATCATCAGACAGAACAGGCAGCTGACAGCAGTGGAAAACAAACCTTATGAGACATCACTGCTTTAGAGCTGGACCTGCTCCCTGATCAAGAGATCACACAAACACACACACCAGAATGAGAAACTAGTATTGGGATAAGCTCTTTAGGAGAATCCTGTGCTTTAACAAACTTAGACCAGTTGTAATACTGCATTATCAGGTTTTTCCCAAGCTTTTTGCTGCTCTTCCTCTGAGGAATAACTTTTTTACATAAAAATTACTTTATTCAAAACAATATTGTCCAAGCACTTCCACCCCATCCATGTGAATTTCCAATCAAACCTTGGACTCTGGTTTTCAGTATAATAAAATCAAAATACAGCGTTTACTGGTTTTCACAGGTAACTAAATCCCAGAGATTTCCTTCCAAACCTAGCAGTAATTCCCATCCCTAACAGCCCGATGCCATTCTCTGCTACAGCTTGGCTGTCTTCACTGATTTGCAGAAGAAACAATTTGTAGGAGAATTTTTCAATGTGCTCCTGAGAAAAAGTCACCACCAATAGCTCAGGCAACTTAAAAGCCTTGCTCTCGATTAGCCTGTGTGCAGCAAATCAGGGAGCACCCATACAAATTACCCCAGTGGCCGACTGGCAGAGGCAGTGGCTGCCACTGGGGGCACGATAACAATTACCTAAGGGCAAAAAGCCATCAGTAAGGAGAGAGGAAAAGGCAGCAATTAACTGCGTTGTAACCAATTCTATTAACACATTACTGAATCTACAAGAAGGCCACTTGTCCTTGGCCTTCTGCAGAAGCTGGACTGCTTCCTGCCTCTCAAGCACATTTGAACACTATGTTCACAAAACTCAGCGTCTGTATCATTTACACAACACTACAAACGCTCAGGCAGAAGTTCATGCCGCTCTGTGTACCCTTCCAGCAAGTATTCATTGCTGTCTCACCTCACAGAAACAGGAGTTAAGGATTACAGGTAGATTGGAACAGATGGTATGTATGTTATTTCATGTAAAATCAACACATTAAAAATAATAAACATCACTCACCCCATTGCAAATTCATCTAGGTTTGTTTTACCTAAAAGCACAGCTCCCTGATCCAGTAACTTCTGAACTACTGTAGCATTGTAAGGAGAAATATAACCTGAAAACAATCAGAATAATTAAGAGCAACTGGTGAGATACAAGTTATTTTTACAAGTAGCTACTCTGAACATTTTGATGCTGTCATTAGCATCAGACTTTACATAAAGATGAGAACTGCGACAGTGACATGAGACCTCAAGTGGTAACCAATTCACTTCATGAATGATAACAGGGGCTTCTTCACTGCCACTTCCATCAGGAACAAGGACATCACTCCTAATACTCTTTGCAATCAATCACAACAGGTCTGAGAATGTGCTTTAAGGAAAAGCATCTCAGGTAATATAACAACTTTTGCAACAGAGAAGTCATATTTTGTTTCTTCTGCTATTAAAAAAAACCACAATCAAATCAGAGGTCTGTTAATTTACTTCTACTATCTTCCACAAGGATTAATATAAAGTTTAACTTTGTGCAGAATAAAACAGATATAAGAAATGTTTCCAACTTTTGCTTTTACTATAAAAACACTGTAATGCCTCAAAAACGTTCATGAACTGTTAATAGAAACAATGACTTTAGGAAATTTTAAAAAATGCCTTAAAGTAATTATAAATGTGATTGTATGTTGGGATTGTAAACATTTACTTTTCTTACAGCCATATGAAAAAACTATTTAAGTCACCAATTATGAACAGAACAACAAAACAGGACTGTCTTTGGATTTCACTAGGTATGAAACAGAAGGTAGAACAGTACTGACTGTCCTCCTCTAGACCTAAAAGCACTGTGAAGGAAAATGTGAATTTTCCTTGGAACCGGTTTATTGTAGTATATAGGTTTTTATTATAACTGTTGTTAAATGCATACAATTATAAAGAGATAACATGCTTAGAAGAAGAAAAAAATCCATCTGTAATACCAGATGAACTTGGCTAGTGAAACTGGATAAATGTATTTCCTCAAATGACACACACTCATTTTTTAAAAATACTTGGATTTCTGGAAGACTCCAGTCCATACACTCTCCAAAGAGCAAAAGATCTGAATTTACTTTAAAAGCTGTACTGTACCTTTCAGCATGTTTGATGCACATGTTGTCTCAATGCCAGCTGTATTAAAGTTGTCTTTTACAGCAATAGGAATTCCATCTAGAATGCCCAGTGGTTGACCTGCATTACAAATGATTGCAAAACAACAGAAATTAAAGCAAAATGTGCTCTATATACATAATGTTGTCATCAATTACTGTTTATTTTACATGTCCCTCTGGGTGGTTTTTGAAAGCAAGATTGCTTTCCACTTGGCATTTGATGGTTGTCTGTTCCATTTTCAAGAACCACCTTCCATTCCAACTCAAGCATTGAGCACTCTGCCCAAACCAGACCTCCTGTCTAAGCCCTCCACCTGCTTTCATCCAGGCTGGCTATCCCAGAGGAGTGCATTCCAATGTCACCACACAGTGCTTATTTCAGCCATAGGTGCAACTAAATACACCCTATCACTAGGCTGGGAGCCATAAACACTGCCTACCTGGCATACACAGTAGATTAATTACTGAAGCAGAGAAAATGCTTCTCAAGTAATCGATTATCACCATCAAAAAAACCCTGAACCAACAAACACCACAAAAAAACCCCAACTCAAAACCTAAATGGCCTACATCAGGAAGCAAAACAACCTGGCTGACAATTTATTGAGCTGTCAGAGGACAGCAAGTGTCACACATGAAGGAAAACATGTATTCTATTAGGTGAAAATTTACCTTTCCTGCCTTTCTTTAAACACAAATGAAAATGAGGATGGCTATCTTCTAAATGTTGCAGATAACAGGACTGAAAGCTGTTCTGTTCTCCAATTCCTAACTGCAATTAATAAAGCTGCATTATTTTAATTTGCTTTCTTAATTAAAAACTCGATAGGTTGTGCTAGCTGTTTGCCTATCCCAGTCTGGAGGCCTGAGAATGACCACTGCATTTGCCTATTCATGGCACCTGTTGGCTACATATTCCAAATGAACTGCTGAGGGAAAAAAGCAGCTGACACCAAGTACTAACACTGTCCAAGAGGCACAGAGCCTATTTAACCTGCAATGCCCCGTTTGGTCCAGGTTTTCCCTCTGTTTTTTGGCCTAAATACTCTCCTGAGTGCCAAGTGTACACCCACAGAAACCACAAGTGTGAGCTTCATCCCCCAAGATTCAAACAAGCCAAGACACCCCCTTTAAAAAGCAAAGGTGCTTCGTCTAACACAGACAGCTCCTCCTCAGCCGCTTTTTAAGGACTGACGTTGCTTACAAACCAACATACCTCTTTTATATCTTTCCTCTGATTCTTCAGCCTGCTTCAAAGCGGTCTCTTCCGCTACGGTGATGTATGCATTCAGAAACTTGGTGTTTTTGATGAGGGCCAGGCATCGCTGGCAGAGCTCCGTGGGAGCGACTCGTCCTTCCTTCAACGCCGCCGACACCTGAGAGCGCAGCCCGCCGTTCAGGGCAGCCGGGTGCCAGAGGCCGCGCCGGGGCGGAATGGGAAGGAAGCGCCATCCCCGCTGAGGGAAGGAGCGCACGGGAAGCGCTCTCCCGGCTCGCCCCGAGAAAAGGGGACGCGAGGGGACCCCGGTCACCTTGCGAACCCGCCTCGTTCCTCGGCATCCCCGGCAGGCGGACAGACCCCACTCACCTGTCGGAGAGAGGCGCGCAGCATGATTCTCCCTGTCCGTCGCCACCTCCTCACGCCCGCCGAGCGACCCCTACCCGTCCCCGGCGCGGCGGCCGCACGCCGCCATCTTGCCGCAATACCCCGCGGCACCATTGGCAGGGCGGCCAAGAAGGCGGCCGCCCATTGGCTGCGGGGCCCGCCCGGCTGAGCGCTGTGGGGCGAAGGAGCGCCCCGGCCCGATCCTTGGCCCGATCCTTATCCCGATCCTTATCCCTGTCCTGATCCCGATCGTGAACCTGGGTCCCGGCCCGGCCTGGCTGCCCCGGCCATGCTGTCGTGGGGAGCGGCGGGCGGGCGGGCGCTGCGCTGGGCGAACGGGCGGGTACCGGCCCGCGGGTTCCGCGCCTCTCCGCGGGCGCGGATCGCCATGCCCAGCTGGGTCATAGACCGTTACGGCAGCAACGAGGTGCTGCGCTTCACCAGGGAGATGATGTTCCCCATCATACACTTCCCGAACGAGGTCATCATTAAGGTTCACGCTGCGAGCCTGAACCCCATCGACCTCAGCATGAGAAGTAAGTGCCGAGCCCGAGCAGCCGCGGCCGGGCTGCCGGGATGGCAGGGGCTGTGCTGGGGCTGCGGTTCCGGCGGCCCGAGCGGTGCCAGGGCACCGGCCTGGCCCGGCAGTGACCAGGGCACCGGCCTGGCCCGGCAGCGTCCAGGGCTGCTTCAACACACGTGTTTCCTCGAGCCCTGTGGAAAATCTCCGCCTCTTGGAAACTCACTTTTTTCAGGTTCTCAGGGAAGAGCGATACAAAAAGCCACTGACGAGAGTGTGCGTGTGTGTGTTGCGAGGGTGAACTTTCAGTTGAGTGATTGTGGCGCAACTCTCTTGACCGAGATACGCCCGGTCAAGGAGCAGCATTCCCCCTAAGTGATGCTAGATTTTCCCATCTCCTTGAGGTGAATGGGGCTGGAGGTCCAAATTGCTGCCAAGTCGGCTTGCACGACCTAAGGCAAACCGTGGTGTTCATTGCCATGCCCATCCTAAATTGGCATCTGGAGGCGGGCTGTCATCCCGCCCGAGAAATCTGGCTCTTTCACTGCCCGGCTCTTTGTATTTGACACATTTAACTAGGTTTTCTTCCCCAGTTTCTGGGTTTGAAACATGAGAAGGAAGTTGTGGTAGTGTACCACAAGGTAGAATACCTTGTATTTCCTGTGTGGAAATGTTTGCATATTGAATCAGATTCAATAGAACAAGCAAATATATCTGCAGGAAGCCCTCTGACCCTGCTGTAATCTGTGCTTTGGGTCTCTAATAAATGAATTTTTAAAAAAATCTTTGAATATAGTTGGAGGTTTAGTGATGGGACATTTCCTATCTGAGGATTCCTGCTAAGACACTTTCTGCCATGATAGGGCCCCTAGGTGGACTTTTCCAAACACTTGAGTAGGTATACGTGCCCAAATGCAGACTCTTTTTAGGCTGAGCACTGTTATTAGATGGGTAATTCTGAGACTTCACCGCATTTGTCTGTTGCTTACTAAATAGAAGTCCAGGTTACTCGTCTTAGGTGATATGCCTTATTATTTTTTACACTTGCTCTTTATCTCTAAAATCTGTAAAAGTGTGAAATATTGCAGATTTTTTGCATGCTTCAGTTATAACAGAAACGAGGCACATTATGGATAGCCAGTGCTTTCTAATTGGAATTACACAGTTAATAAATGAGCACTCGCTGTGGTATGTTGTGGTTGATTCCGTGTTTTGCAGGTGGTTATGGTGCAACTGCATTGAACATGAAGCGGGATCCCCTGAAACTCAAAGCGGGCGAGACTGAATTTCCTCTAACGCTTGGTCGAGATGTCTCTGGTGTGGTTATGGAATGTGGACTGGGTGTGTCTTATTTCAAACCTGGAGATGAGGTGATACCACCAATCTCTTATTTTATTTCTTTTTTCCAAAATGTACACTTAAAATATACTATGAGATGTTCAGCATTCATTCTCCTCATAATTATTTTTTTTAATGCTGTTGCACTCTTAATAAGGCCTGTCTGGCAGTAAATTCCTAGAATACTTTCTTCCCTTCATTTTTTTCTGTGAAAAACATGGTCTCATGGTCTTTCAGAGACTTACTTCTGCAAGTTAATGTCCCTTCTGGGTTTTAGTTTTTGGACCGTTGCAGCAGTAGCAAGAGTGGAATTTTTTGTTTATAAGTGCACACTCAAAGTGCCACTTTGTTTTTAATTGAAGGTAGAATTCTAACAAGAAGGGATTTGTTTTTATTTTTCTTGAGTTACTTGGAGTAGGAACTTTGGCTGAACCCAAAAAGCGCTTCATGGGTGCCCAGACAAAAACTCATACTGTTTGCTTTCACCTTCACCAGTTGCTTTCACATTTCATCAGTTTTAGCATAGCAAATCCTGATTCTGCACCATCCTCACCCCTCTAATCTGGGCTTTTCTGGCATGGGAGTAGTTTGGGGGGAGATGAAAAATTATGTCTTATACAGAATGCAATGGTACAATTTATTCACATAGCCCTCCAGTCCTTCATTTAGTCGATAGTTGGTTTTGTGATTTTTTTTTGGTGTAAAATAAGCTAAATCTAGTTTCTGATAAACAGTGAAGACATTCTGTGAATTAGAATAAAGATTTCTTTAATGAGGAAAACTTCTGTGTTCATGCAATTGTGTGCAAAGCTACAAAAATTGATAGTTGTTTTCTGTTTGGTTTTAGGTGTGGGCAGCAATTCCCCCATGGAAACAAGGCACTCTGTCAGAGTTCGTGGTAGCTAGTGGAAACGAGGTAAACTTCCAAAACTCTGGCTAACAAAACCTCAAAGTTGTAAAGATTGGCATTTTTCTTCTTCAGTATCTAAGTAACTTTATTTCTTAGTGCTTGGATTGATTTGTACTCCAGCTTGTTTTGAAGATGGCTGAAAGTATGCAATACACAATCTGCAATTCCGTGAAGCTTTTTAAAATATTTCGGTGTCACATAGGAGCTGCTGTGTTACTTAATTATGGTTTTGTTTCAGGTATCTTTTAAGCCAAAGTGTCTCAGTCACACAGAAGCTGCTGCCCTACCATATGTTGGTCTCACTGCATGGTCTGCACTTAACCAAGTGGGAGGACTGAACCAAAGTAATTGTAGTGGGAAAAGGTAAGTAAACAGTTCTGGTGCTAAAACTAAAGTTCTTCATTTTTACATTGATGAGCTGCTTGTAAGACACGTCCAGCAGCAATAAAGACTGTTACACCATGACATTGATAAAGATCAGCTGTCTGAGGATGATGGATTCTGTCTACACAGCTGCTGAGAGAGGCTTCTTTAGAGGAGGGCTCAGATGAGGTCCCTGTATAGAGGTAAAAAATGCCCAGAGAAGTTGTGGATGCCCATACATCCACAAGTGGAAATACTTAAGGCCAGGTTGGGTGGAGCTCTGGATAACCTGCCCCAGTGAAGGGTGTCCCTGTGCTCAGCAGGACAGTTAGAAGTAGATGATCTTTGAGGTCCCATCCAACCCAGGCTGTTCTATGATTCCAATCCAATGTATATCTAATGTATGGGCTGTATAGAGAATTTGAGGATGTTATCTCCAGGAATTTGTAGGGACTTTGCCTTTCTGCCTGTTAAGACAGCTAGCCAAATGTAATATCCTCTCAGTTGTACTGGCAGCTCACAAAAAACCCTCTCAAGGACAGAGATGTGGTTCACTCACTTCCTGCGTGCGTGGGCCATTTGGAACAGACTGGTTTTCCAGCTTTTTAGAGAAAAATGAGCAGGTGACTGAGTCTTATTTGACCTGCAGGCCAGAACTTTGATGAGGTCAGGAATGCAGACAAGAAAAGGAGAACGTACAAGGCGAGCAGCCAGTCAAATAGAAAAATTGACTTTGTTTATCAGGCTGTTGATCTGACAATGGCAGATGAGGAAAAATGCAGTGAAAGGTTGGAGCAAATACCATTTTTCTTCTGATAATTGAAATTTTCAGTTATTTTGACCTTTGGATGTTTGAGTAAATAGATAGCAAGATCTTCAGAATGGAAATTAGGGCAAAAGTAAAACTATGGGAGTTGGAAAACAGTAGTTAAAATTACTGCACTGCATCACAGGTTTAGGTCATGAAGTAATTACTTCATGGCAGCAGAAGTCTTGGATGCCTGACCTCTAATAATCTTGGCTGATACTTCGTAATGCAACACATTGCAAAGGACACTAGATTGATTAAAATTCTTCACCCACATCTCTAGAAGACAATAGAGTGAGTGGTCATTCATGTGTCACAGTGAGATTCATAACGAAAATATTAAGTAATTGTTTTTTCTAAAGATAAACGATGTTTTGAGAAGATGAAATGGTAAAATTTAAAGGAGTTTCAAAAAGACATCATTGAAATTAACTTCCAGCTAGTAATAAAATTCTAGATAAGATCACCTTACTTTTTAATTTTCAGTATTTAGAGTTTTTATTATCTTAACTTTCATATGTAAATGGAATTAACCTAAAGATGGACTGATAGGCTAGCCTTATTTAAATTCTCTTTCCAATCTTCAGGTAAGTGTTTAGACTGTTGACAGTAAAATTGAAACTGCATTTGTAATGTGTCTTTACATTTAATATTTACTTTCATGTTCCAAATAAATTTTTAATTACTCTGTCAGCAAAAACCCATTTTAATGTACTTTAAAAATATTATATTTCCTGTCTATAAATTTTGAACTGTAAAACCAGCAGCGAAAGACTTATGTGATGGTAGCTTTTTTCCTCCTGAAATAGTACTTGTAGGAAAATGTTTAAAATGTATTGAAGAGGCTATGCAAAATTATATTCCATTAATTCTCAGGGCAATAATTTAAAAATGCAACAGTTTATACAGTGTTTCCTAATTTCTTTAGATCATGTGTTTGGTAAGAAATTACCTACATGTGTGATTTTGTGTCAGTCTTTTTATCTCCTGTAGTTGTAGATAAATAGCTACGTAGACGGGTGTACATGCGCACAAAATGTCTTCTTTGGCAGAGCAGCTTTATTCCTTGATGAAAGCTCCTTCACTGGTGCTTTAGTGCAATGTTAGGACATTTTAAAAGCAGTGTGATTTTTCTATTGGTGTGTACTGTTCTCTTTGCCTCTTTTGAGGCGTTAGCGTGGGCTAACCAGAAACACTTGCTGTTAGTCCAGTGTCTGGCTGTGCATTGATCTGGCAGATTAGATGCTCCATCTGCACATACTTTCACAGGTTATGTTCTCACAAGTTTCCTGAAGTGTGCTCTCATTGTTTGTGAACCCTCCTGCAATTCCAGTCATTTTTCCATAGCCTTTATTCTATACCACTCTAATTAACGTCCATATTCTTGTACCAGCTTAAATGTTCTTACTGTCCTAAATGTTCAAAATGACTGTGTTGTGTTGAAGTTCTCTGTGGCTACCTTCTCATATGTGCCACTGACCTGTTTCAGTAGAAAGTTTTCATATTCAGTAAATATGCTTGTTCAACACTAGCTATTCAATATCTTGCTTTCTGTATTCACAAAATGCATGACAGAAACAAACCTGACAGTTTGAGAAGTTATTCAAAGTGCTTACATTGCTTTTAAATAGAAGTCTTTATGTAAATACAGAGGCAATATCTTAGACTTTCATGTGTGCTGGGCCGAGATGCTGGATTCTGTTAATATAAGCTACTAAACATAGACTCCTGGTTATATGGTTACAGTGAAAATTTGAATGGTTTAATACCCCAAGGAAATATTTTTTCAATGTCTGTGTATTATTTCATCATTTTATCTGTTGAGAAGTACAAATTGAGTGTAGGTTGTAAAACTTCTTGATAGGGTAAACACTACTTGATCCAGGAATAAATTTCTTGAGGACATTTTGTTGGCACGATCAAATGAAATATAATTTTATATCTAAGTAAAGTTAATCTATTTTGTCAATAGATACATTAACTTTACAACTGTATAAAATTGCTGCATTTATTCAATTGTTATCTTGCATGTAACTCAGCCACTGAAAATTTTTAATTGTTTATAATCTGGAGAAAATATTAGTCCTTGATCTGTACGCCCACTCCCCACCCTCTATGTGTCTGTGTGTTCTGGTGGGAGGCACACACAGCTGAAACAGGTCCTGCCTCTCTGATGCTCGTTTCTGACCACACCATAGCTCCAAGCAGGGCCTGGGGAGATGGGCTAAACTTTCAAATCTCATGGTGTGCTTACTTGGAGAGATCTGCTCCCCGTGATCATTTGAACTGCTGAACCCCATGGGGGGCTTGGTGAATGTTGTGCCTCTGTCAGAAGGGAGGAAAGCCTGGGCTACAAATGTTGTTTTTGTTCTTTTGAAAGAATTGGTTCTCGTCTGTCCAGGTCAGATGATTTGTTAATTTGGTCCCTGGTGCAAATACTTTTATATAGTTTACTGCTGAGCTCATCCTTGCAGTGAAAATAGGTAGTTTCTATGATATGTTTTCTCCTGGCTCTGTTTTCCTGAGGCAGTGCAAACAAAACTGTTCCTGCTTTGGCACTTGCCACCATCTGTCATTCAGTACTGTCCTAACAGGTGCTGCACCTTCAAACACCACCCCTCTTGTGTGTCTTGCTGTTGTCAGTGCTGCTGGGCTGCTGCACATGGATCTCCTGTGCAGATGCAGTTTGGCTCAGAAATGAAGAGCTTTCTTGAAGTCACGATGTATGGAGAGAGTTTTAATAATTGGAAGGTGTGGTAGAAAATCACCCATGTAACATAAGATCAAACTGAATCTCAAAAGTATTTCTACCTGAAGGAATCCTGAAGGGCTTTTATTGAAGGAGAAAGAAAAAAAGTCCTAGCCAAGCTGCTCCCCAAACTGAAAATGTTACTTAAATCCTTTGAGCAAATTGTACATTTTAAGATGGCAGCTTTCCCCCAGATATGTAATAGAAGAAATGCCCTTTAACTAAGGAGTGAAATTGTAGAGGCGGTTTGAAAAGGTTTTTTTGAAAGGATTTAATTGTGACTGTCCTTTTTAAGGATAAAGATGGGTTTAACCCAATATCTTGAGTGTAGGATCCTGGAGCCTTTTCGAGTATACTCAAGTCGAAATATGCATGTTGCTCCAGGCATCTGTTGTTAGAAGCCTGGTTCTGAGGATAAGTACATTTTGGCAGATTTAAAAGCTGCAGGCTTTGTGGTATTGTGGTTTCATATTCTTATTCTGAATTTTGCAGCTTGGATCAGTGAAATGGGAGGGAACAGAATCTGATCACTTACAAAAGGAGCATTTTAAAATGGATAGTGTGACCAAAGCCAAGTCTCTTAGGCTACTTCAAAGAACTTTTGTAAACTGAGACTCCAGATTGTATAGTACAGTTTTGTACTGTAAAAAGCAATTTACTTCAACATCTTTTACTGTGAGATTTAAAACAGGAATTTCACCAGCTTCTGAAGATTCTGAGATTTTTCTGGCAAACAGAAGTTCTGAGAAACAGGATGTTCCCCAATCCTGTGCCAGGACTTCATCTTGGATCTTCTTTTTGTCCTAGAATTAGTAAATGGATCCAAAGACAAAGCACTGTTTGCAACTTGAGCTGCAAGGTTTTCTTACTAATTCACTTTCTGATGTTTAGTTATTTAATAAAATATTTGGATGAAATTTTTGAACAGCGATTAGGCTTCTAGCAGTAAGGTCCTCACACAAGTTAACTTGTATTAATTTTTTTTTTGAAATTTAGGGTTATCAGTTAAAATGAACTCTCAGTTGCTAATAATTTGGCAATATACTCTTTCATTTTCTTGCTTGTGTGCCAGTTCCCACAAGCTGGCATTTACAGGGTCTTGTTGAGATGTACTGGAAGGAACTAGAAAAATGCTACTGCTTTTTTTTTCTAAAGAAAAATACACCCATCTTAATTTAATAAAAATTAAACTTGTTAGTGGTGAGGGTACTTACTTGTATTTTTGTCTTTTAGATAAACATTATGCAATATGGGAAAATTATGTTCCATATGTTCTGCAGCTCACAGTCTCCTTAAATAATGTGATACTAAACTCTTTTTCTCTTAGATAAGACCGATTTTTGTAAAATGCTGATGAATTGGATTTTTTTCTTTAGGAGATGTGACAGTGGAGTCTGGGAAACAGGAAGAGCTCTTGATTGATTTTGTCCCAAATTAAACAGTTATGTTTGGTAAAGTGAGGACAGGTACAGGGGTTTTGAGTGATAGAAGTGCTACTACCTGACAGCTTCACTGCCTGCATTTAGAAGAAAGCACCTGTGAGGAAGTCTCTTTGGCTGTGCTGAGCTAATGCTTTTGGCACAGGATACATGATCAGTGATGTTAAGTCACATTTTTGGGCTATTGGAACAGTTAACCACTCTTGAATAACATTGAATGACAAAACCTGTCTTTTGCTAAAAATAATTTAGCATCAGAGATGTTTAAGAAACATTAGAATACATAGTTACTCCAGAGTTTATTTAAAGAACTATTAAATATATTTTAATTTTCTCTTACAGAATATTAATATTAGGAGCTTCAGGAGGAGTTGGTACATTTGCTGTACAGGTAATATTATCCAGCATGCCCAGGATGAATCTTCAAGCATTTCAGTATGAAAAAAAAATAACAGAAGGGGAATTGAGAAAAGGAATAGAGAAATAGCAAGCTCTATATATAGCAATATTAATAGCAAGATCAATCTGCCTGATTGAGAAGATTGATGTTTCCAAAAGTAAACTATTTTCAGATTTATTGCTTTCTGTTTATTATGTTGTATTATTTTAAAGTAGGAAGTAGGGACTTTCAAAGAAAGGAGTTGTGTGTAAGATCACATTTCACAATTTGGGTGCAGGAAATCTCTGACTGGTGTAATTTGAAATATGTAGGCTGTTTTCATTATCTTTCATTCAGCTCTGTGCTCTAAATATGAGCAGAACTTGGTGTATGAGTAGGAAAACTGATGGAGAACATCACCTACGACGACTGCTGTAGCTGGTCAAATGATGTGAGAGGCCATCAGGCTTTTGTGTGCAGTGGCTGTAAAGCACAGAGGCTTAGATTTACTTTCCCTCACGGTCTTTGCCCTGCTGCCCTTTTGTCTGTCTGTTCAGTAGCTCTGAACGTTGGAAAGTCAAAATGCTCTTTTGTTGCTTCATTAGTTGTGGAACATCCTCTTTGATGCTCTCGGTTAATTTGGGAGTTTTGATTCTAATTACTGTCATCTCATGCTGAAAAATCTTTCTCTCAAGATTAAAAAATACAGTATTTGGGTGATTGCATCACTGCTTTCTGCATTACTAAGCCATAAGCACAGTGGTTTTAAAGAGGTTTACAGCAGAATTTTTTGTGGTATGCTATTTGCCTGATCTGTGATGAAGCAGGTGACTTTCAGTATGAAAGGCTGACCAGCCACTGGCTAGTTACAATTTGTAACTGATCAATGCTGGATAAACTAAGTTAATTAACCTGGAATAAAGGTAAAAAGTGTTACTGTGAATGAAAAAATGAGATGCAAAATGAGATAAATAACTAGCAAAAGTCCTTTACTTTGCTATAGCTTTTGGAGTAAAAGATAACCTGATACTGTCCCTGTGATAAATCAGAGATTACTTCCTTCTTTTTCTTTTTACTAGTACTTAACCTATTTGCAGTAATATGAAATACTTAAAGGGCATATTTAATAATATTTAATGGTACATCTGGTGCCAGTTTTGTTGATTGGCAACTTGGACAGTATCTCTTGGTGTATGTTTAGCTGGTAGACTAAACATACAGATGGCAAACTGAGAGCCTTATTTTCAGACCTGGTATCTTTCAGTGGTATTAAAAAAACCCCACACTCTTTCCTTCACACCAACTCCTCCCTCCCTACAACCACCTTAAATATTGATAAATTCTAGCCATTATTTTGTCTGTGAGATTTGTGACAAATTATCCTGTATTGGAACAGTTTCCCCAGTCCCTATTAAAGGTCCCTATTAAAGCTCATTTGTTATATAAATATAATGAGACTTTGGCTTTTTAAGTAGTTCTCAATATTTCACTACATTTTAATCTTTGGATGTTTTTTTAATCTTGTTTTTAGCTAATGAAGGCCTGGGATGCTCACGTGACAGCAGTTTGCTCTCATGATGCCAGCACACTGGTGGAAAAGCTTGGAGCAGATGATGTGATTGATTATAAATCTGGAAATCTGGAAGAGCAGCTTAAAACATTGCCCTTGTGAGTGTTTGTGTTGCTTTAATACTGAGATAAAGTGTAGGGGGATAGAATATAAGAAAATAAAGACAGTGTAGAAAGTAATCTTACCCCTAAGGAGTTGCAGCTGGGCCAATTATCAAAGATTAGGAACAGACCTGACTTTAACAGGCCACAGCTGTAACCAATGAGAAGAGTGCTATAAAAGAGTGGGATGGGTGGTTGGGAAGGGAACTGGAGTGGGCTGCTTTGTGAGGAAGAAAGAGTCAGTGCTTGGAGGAGAAACCCATGAGAAACACCAAGAAGGTAGGAAACTTGTGCGTTAAGGAGACAACAGTATGGAACCCCTGGAATAAGATGACAACAGTGAAGGAATTGGTGGTCAGACCTTCTGCCTTTTGATTGCTTGACTCTATCAGAACTCCCTAAATTTTCCCCCGTTTCTAAAGCATTATTTTGTAAAGTAGATTCACCTTTTTGAATGCAGTTTGTGAGTGAGTATGCCCAGCACAGATTTCATTGTAACACTAAGCCAGTTAATTGGGAGACAAGCTGACTTCCATGTGTTTCTCTTCAGTGACTGTAATATGAACAGTTTTGTAGCTTCCATCCAAGAATCTTGGAGAATATACAATGCATGAATAAATTGAAATAAATCTCTGAAATCCTGAATGAAGCTGGTAAATATAAACTCGATCTTGTAGAGGAAAGATCTATATCATGAAGGAGCAGTGGCTTGCCACTGTGCAGTGCAACTGGGAGTAAATTTCTATTCTGTAACATTGGATACAACTACCTCTGAAAAACAATCACATTTATCTTGTCACAGCAGCTATGTTTAAACTAGCCTGGGATTTTTCTCTGGAACAGAAGTATTTTTTGCTTTTGTCATCTTCCCATCTGTTTAAACGTAGTGTACTGTGACTTGTATTTGAATGTGGTATTTACACTGCTCTTTTTAGCTAGATTGAGCTGACTTTCTGGGAGGGGAAATAGAAGCTGCTTGATCTGTGGAAGAATTTTCCTGGTAACTGTGCTAAGAAGCCATGTGCCCTTTAACTGTAGTGTGATTGTCAGCAGGCCTGAGGGCAGTGACACTGTCTGTACAGCAGGATGGACTTTGCAGTTGGTGCAAAATTTGCCTTTGTGAACACTTTAAATGCTAAACACCCATTCTAGGAGTGACTCTTTCTAAGTGTCCTGGGGTGCAGTTTAATGATGCAGCTAGGCTGGTCAGTCAGCTCTGCTGAGTGGGATGTTCCTACTTCCCTCCCCTTTGCAGTCGTACTGACTCTTCAGAACCCACAGTCAGCTACTCTTTCCTGGAACATTAGTTTTCATGGTCTTCTCTTGCTGGCAGCTGTTACATGAACTGAACTTTAAAGATGAACCCACACCCTTGGAAGACAGGCAGCAAAACTGTCATTCCAGAGAAATAAGGGCTTTTTTATTTAATTTGCATTAAGTATTTTCTCTCATATTTGTAGATTATTTAGATTAGAGATATGTGTATATACATATCGCAATTTGGAGATTGCTGGAAATTTACAGATGAGAATGAGTTGTGCATTTAACAGAGCAGGTGTATAGCTCCCTATTGCCCTATTCAGCCTTTACAGGCTCACATGCTGGTATAATGAGAAGGAGCACTGAAACTGGCTTTTTGCCAGAGGCTGCATATACCCATTCCATGGGGGAAGGTTTTAGTTCCTTTGCATTGTTAGGTTTAATGTTAAATAGGTAGATGTGAAGAAAAGAGCTGTCTTGAGAGGTAAAATGGCCCCTAAATAAATCAGGAGGTCAAAAAAAAAAAAAACTTGGAGAAGTGAGGCTGAGAACTAGGTCACGGAAAAGACGTGAGGAAATAAGGGTTAGTAGAATAATTTGTTTACATAATTTTAGCCACTGGAACTGACTTTTGTTGAGTACAGCATGTACAAGAGCTGTTCCTAGTTGAGGGCATGAGTCCAGATTGGTTTTTACATGTACATACCATATTGTTCAGTGCTAGACCTCAGGACTGTTCCAATAGTCCCTATGGGAGGGCTGAAGAGATAGATGCACAACTACATTCTGTACTTGCTTAAAGCCTTCTAGAGCTCTAAGTTTGCTTTTTGGAGTTTAAGTGTACTTTCTAAATAGCCTGTGTCTGCTGCACAGTGAATAGGCAATAACCTGTAAATTTAAATCCCATTGTACCTTAAGCTGGGACTTTTCTGAGGTCTTGGGACTTTCTTGCTGCTATCTCGCAGGCTGATTTTTTTTTTGCATTGCAGTGACATGTAAAAATGTGAACTATAGCTGATTTCTGCTATTAGCTTAATTACAGTGAAGTTATTTTTCCCATATCAATATTTTATACCTGTTCTTTGTATGCCTGCAGGTTTGATTTTATCCTAGATAATGTTGGTGGATCCACTGAGAAGTGGGCACTAGATCTCTTGAAGAAATGGTCAGGAGCAACATATGTTACTTTAGTGACACCTTTCCTGATAAATATGGACAGACTTGGAGTGGCTGATGGCATGTTGCAAACAGGAGTCACTGTTGGTTCCAAAACTCTAAAGGTATTTGACAAAATCCTATGTACTTTCATGTTTTGTAGTACTTTAGTGACTGCTTCTGTGGCTTGGATGTCAGTCAGAGCTCAGGGAGAGGCAGCTGTTGCATTGTCCTCATATGTCATTAAGTATACTTTCCTTTCTTTCCTTCTTTCTTGCACTGAAAAGAAATGTGTTGGGGTGGTGCTTCTGGGTGTATGTAGTAGTTTGGGGAGCTTTGAAGTCTGATTCCTTATTGTGCTTTCCATTGTAGCCTTTTCCATATGGCCTCCCTAGTGAGTCCTGCTGACAGCCAGGGTTTCATAGTAAATGCAGCAAATCCCTGCCTCACTGAAGTGAGGGCACTTTTGTTACTTGCTTTAGGCTGGCCAGGCTTTCTCTCAGAACATTGTTCTGTGACTGATTCTCTTCATCCTGTTCCAGCACCAGAGAGTAATAAGCATGGTGGAGGGTGGCTAGGAAGTCTTTCATCTCTTTCATGTTCATGTGTCTAGATGGTGATACTGATATTTCTAGTTTTCATAAGTGGATCTTAAAACATTCTGCCAGTGGCCAGATCAGTGGGGCTTTTTAGAACTTTTCTCTTTCTTCCCTATGCTTGTGTACTTGCTGTTCAAATGAGTGCTTTTTAAGCAGTTGCTATGGTATTCCTGCAAAGGCTTGGCTGAATGGGATTTTAAGTACTGCAGCAGTACCTTCTCAAGAAAGCCCAAAGACAAACTGAAAAGACGGGGAAGAAATAATGTAATATTATTTCTCAGTATGCATGTTTCCATGATGAAGAGGATCCTATGCCATATATAAAAATCATCTCTTTGGCAGATGATGGCTTTTATTCCTTTAATGACTTACTTGGAGGAGATGCTCTTGATTTGTGTGTGTGAGATCTTCCCAAAATGCTTTTCATGTGAGCTGCCATCTGTCATTGGACAGTGATGACTTTGGCAGATATTATGGTGGAAAATGAAGTCACTGATACTGAAGTGGAAGGTTCTAAATGTCACATTGCTGGGTTTATTTCACCCCTGTTTTGAGTGTACATGAACACATGACACCATTTCTCTCTTATGTAACAAATAATGCTGTTTCTAGCTGCAGAGACAAGGTAATTGTTTTTCTCTACTAGCTGACTTGTGCAGTTGAACACACAATTCGCACAACATCCTGGTCTGTACATTTAATCCACATGCTTAGGTGCCATTTCTTTCAGACACTAGCATATAATTTCCATGTCTTTTCCTTAAGTTACTTCTTCAGAGATTCTGTCATTAATTTTAGTTCCCATTTCAGTTTGCTCTCATGATATTTTAAGAGATTTGTCATCTTTCTTGCAGCATCTCCTTAAAGGAGTCCATTATCGGTGGGCATTTTTCATGCCGAGTGGCCCAAGTTTGGATGAAATAGCAGAACTGGTTGATTCTGGAAAGGTATGTCAGTACTGGCTACTTGGGTGTTTGTGCTGAAAGAGGTGCTGCTTGGAATCAAAAATGGTGTAGTTCACTGTTGAGAAATAAAGTGTTATGAGAGTCATGGAAAGAAAACTGGTTAGAAGTCCACTTGTTCCAGTTTCTAACTTCTGCCTTTTGCAAGGAATTTAGGAGTTCATAATGCTTAAGACTGTTCTGCCTTCTCCTTCTTGAGCATACTTTTTAACAACACAAAGCTTACAAAGTTACAAGGAGTAATGTCCAGTGATTATTTTTGCTAGTGGGAATCATTTAATATGAACTCTACATGAAAACTGTGTTTTAAGAAGTCTCACTTGGTTCATTTGGACAGAATAAACATGGCTGCGTACCTGCATATGCAAAATTGCTTAGCCTGGATGGTTGGGCGTCCTGCCCATGGTTTGCACAGAACTAGAATATTCTGGTTATTGCAGGTAATAGGTGATCTCCACTGGCAGAGTGGTGACAAGAATCTTGTTTTTCATTATTTCAGTGCTGCAGGTTCTGATGTTTGTGCTAATTCAGCACAGGGACTTGTAATATTGTGAGCATTCATAAGATTCTGGAGAATCTTAGTGGACTTGGGGGGGGAAAAGCCAAGACAGATTAAGTCTGCTGTTGTGATCTTTTCAGGTATATGAGCTTGTTACAAAATATATTGTGAGAATGAACAGTTGATTTCCTGTGTTTTGGATTGTGTGGTGATATAGGCCCCAACAGTGTCCTCTTTGGGAATTTTGGCAACATGATATTACCCAAGAGTAGAGAATATGGACAACTACTGTTAATCTTTCCATGTGGTAGATAAGCAGAAGAGTAAGCAGAGTCTGTCATGACTGCTGGTAATTCCAGTATGTGAACTGCCATCTTGTGCTCAAAATTTGTGCATATTAGTAAAATTTAGATCTCTCAAAGTCTGAGTGTTGATCCCCCTTTTTTGGTATGCAATATGTTCCAGAGTTTGGAAAAGAGTCAATGAACTGCTGTTGTACTGAAGACCTGATTGCTTCTGTTTTGCCACCTCAGTGCTGCTGCTAAGAATAAAAAATTCTCTGCTTTGCATTATGTCCAGTGCTGTAGGCGTAATCCTGTGGTCAAGAAAGAATCTGTAGAAGGTCCTCATCCTGTGATTGCATTCAGTCACGCTGCTAAATTATAAGTGTCTAAGAAAAAGAAATGCCCTTCTCTTTGTTTTTACCATTTGTCCTGTTCTCAGCCAGTTGCAATTTGTTTTGTGTTCTGCTTCTACCTTGTATGCAAAACAAATGCAGACTATGCTCATGAAAGCCTCTTGGGAAACAGCTGTTTATGCAATAGAGATAGGGCTTGATCAGTGTTCTGTGCTTAATAACCTGGCCAGGTGAATTGCAGTGCCACTTCAAATGTGCGTCAGACATACATGAATGTCCTAACTTCTGGCTGTAAGATGATCGTGAGGACAAAGATGTTTGCTTGGTCTTTTATTCTCTGTGCAAAAACAGGTCCCTAATGTCAGACTGTTTGTCTGCAGAGTCATTATTCTAGCAGCATTTTACTCTATTTTGTGCAATGTTGTAAACATCTGAGCTGTCATCGGGATTTTATAAGACTCAGTTGTGTTCCATTTAGACAGATATTAATGCGACTATGACCTTTCTTGTTTAGACACAAGAGTTCTCGTAAAAGGACAGACCATCCATTCAGAAGAGTAGGTGTTTGGGAAAAAAGGCAGGAGAGAATCACTGGAGAAATTGTACCACAATTTCCTATAAGTAAGTGAAATGTTTGTGTTTGGATAGGAAAGAATAAAGGAGAAATAAAAAAAGCAGAAAGCAGTGAAGTGTTTCAAGAAGCTTGGGGAAGCCAGCAAACTGAGCTCATGGGGTTGAACTTGTTACCTTTGAGTGAATATTTTTGACTAATGCAGGGTTTTTTTCATTTAAGTATTTTCTGTTAAAGACATCTTAATTTTGAGATTGTATGAAATGAGTAAGAGAGCAATTAGAAAGCTCCTGAAAATGAGAGGCTTTTTTTCAGGAAAAAATTATATGGGGGGATTAAATGTAAGAAATTAAAAAGAGATGATGGTTTAAAGAGATGTTACAGTAAGTGAAGCGTTGAAGAGCATATCCCTGAAACATTTACAGATAATTTTGATTTGACAGTGTTTCTCCTTACAGTCCTTCTGCGCCAACAGAGATTTTTAGTTCTGATGAGTTCATCATCTTCCTTTGTGAAAGCAAAAGGATTCTCAATCCTTCAGTGGATGAAGAATAAGCAATCTTGTTTAAAGTTACTTGATGTTCACCTGGATAATCTTTGCAGCAAGGAATAGAGATTTGCAAAATGTCAGCTCTGAGGAGGAGTTCTTTTAACAGCCTTTTTTTAATGGGGAAGCGAAGGAGAGGATTTGATGAGTTGGTAGTACAAGAAAAGAGAATAATTTTCCTTGTGTAATTTACCTGCACATCAGTCAGGTCTGGGAATTGTAGAACCATTTTCAGTTTACAAGCTGTTTTCTCTGCCTTGCAGATGGACATCTTGCAGAGAAACTATTGCAGGATTGAGGGGCTAGGAGGCTGCTGCAACAATTATGGGCATGGAGAAAACCCAGTATTTCATTGACAAATTTTAGCGAGACTGGCTGTTTTCTAAACTGCTGGAGAATCCCTGTCGTGGTTTGAATTGCAGCAGTTAATTATGACCCAGTAAGGACTGGCTTAATGTGGGCTCTGCCAAATGACTTGACGAAGCCCATGTCAGAGGCTCTGTATCTCTTTCCATGGTAGAATGTTCCTGGTGAATTACAATTCTCATCTTAAGACAGCTGAAATCAACAGAACCTTTAATTCAGGACACAGATCTGCTGGCACACTGTTCAGTGAAGCATTATCACTGAAAGGCTCGTTAGGAATTAGTTTGGTATATTTGTGGTCAGTGTTGTGGATTTAACATTGACAGTTTTGGTTTTTGCTGCTTGCCTAGCATCTTCCTCCTAAGGGCATGTTATATAGTCCTTGCTGAAAATAGACCAAATTCATGTAAGTATTTAAGTTGGTAGAAGCCTCTAACTCATAACTGAGCAGTTACTTTGCCTTTTTTAAAGCCTGGTGGAGGAAAGAAGGCTCAGAAGACTCTTTAGTGTCACAGGCAGGAGCACTGAGTGTGTTGTGTGTTCCTGCAGGACCATAATAAGATGTGGGTTAACATGCAGCCAACAGAAATGTGACATTTTCATTTTAATTCAGTGCTATTTAAGTGCAGTACAAGTGTGTGTGCAGTGTTTCTGGTGACTTAATACTCTTTGCTTCAGAGCATTGTTGCATCAGATAGGCTGATGGGTGAAAGTTGTTTTTGCAGAAGGAAGGCTAAACGTCAGTCTCCAATCATGAAATGAATAGATCATTCTCTCTTATATTTGCTTTTTAGATAGATGTTCCTATGCACAGGCACCCACAGGAAGAACAACTGCCTGCCTATATTAATGTAATTTGTGAGTAGTGTTGATTATACATTTTGCTGAAGGCACTAGATGCTTTGGACTTAGCACCTGCTGCTATGGTTTAGAGGGCAGGATTCTGACTGTCCTTTGGCCCTGCTGCTGCCTTCTTGTGCAAAACAAATCACATAACCTTATGCTACCATAATTTCTTGATCTGCTAATGAGGGCTAATGCCCTTTATTCACCTTTGGTGATTTGCTCTGAGATACCTGGTTAAAATGAGGATTTTAATTGTCTTCTGTTCCTGGTCTTTCCTATTCAGGAAGTAAATAACACAAATGGATGGATATGGTCATCCACTTTGACATGATATGGGTTCTGAGAGTTGTTTGGATGGCCATTAGGTCATCACAGCTTCTGGACTCTGTATCCTAACCTGTGTGTTGATTTGCTTCCAATTCATCTTGTTGCAGTTCTGCAAATAACTTTTCCCCTGACCCTTATTGCACTATTATTGCATTTCTCTCAGCTCTATGAATATCAAACAGTGAATGCAACACTGAGTCCTTGAATGTTCTCCAAACATGGCATCTATAGATGTGGCCTTCTCTACAGTAATTCCAGACTTTATGACTGTGCTTAGGTATCCTAAGATACCTGAGAACTTGCCCTTGTGTGGTACCTGCTTTAGTGTCTCTGAAAAAAGGCTCTGGGGTACCTAAGTATAGGGGTTTCTACATTTAAATGTCTCTATTAACTAGAGATCAGTCCTTCTTCCCACTCTCTTTAGTCACTCATGCTTGTTCTGATGACTATCTTTCTTCATGCTAAATTGCAAAGCTTGCGCTGTTTTTTTTGCTTTTAATTTTGTGTTTTCCTGTTGCAGTGCATTTTTTTGCCAGGTTGGTTGGCTAGAGCACAGAGATGTTGACCAAGGAGGAGTTGCCAAAAGCTCTGTTCAGCCCTTTCTCTTCCAAAAAGAACCTCTGTCTGCATTTTGTCATGGCCACTAAAACAAGCTGCTGTGATTTTTATGAAAACATACCTGCTCCCTTCCCTCCAGGACATGGTGGCTTGCCTATGTGCTGAGCTCTGTGTGTGTGATACATCACAAAGTATCTGTGAGGGGCACCAGTGGAAACTTTGTATACTGTGGGGAAATAGGGTTTCAATATGTAAATTCACTTACACCACAATGTAAGTGAAAAAAAGCATGGTCCGGAAAAAAAGCATCATCACCTACCAGGCATTTAATCAGATGTGTTCCCTTAACCTGATGTCATTGTAAATTGTGTGGTAAGTCAGGCCTGGTGTTCTGAGCTCTGGTCTCCTGGTGTAGGAGGGAATTGTGCCTAATGCAGGGGGTAAAGTGCGGACAAGGCAGCCCTTGTCTGCTGTGAGTTTAGTCTGCTGAGCCTGGGAAGATGTGGATCATGAAGGACTAATCTTCTAATCTCTACATATGATATTCCTTCATATGTAAATATGTGTTTATATTTAACTGTACCAAAGTTGGTTCTGCCTTACGTATATGGTGACATTGACCCAGATTACTTTAATCACCAGCATAAATATCAGGACAACTACTTGGAATGTGCCTTACCAGGGATTCTGGAAGAGATTAATTGTGCTTTCCTTTAGTTAACAGTGTTTTAGCATGGTCCAGTATGTAACTAAACTTGGCATCTTATTTCTACTGATTTAAGCTTGGGCTAGGCTGGCACACATTGCAGTTCTGGGCTTATCCCAGTTTCTTACTGCTCTTTGTTGTGTTCTGTAGAAGCTGTTCTGCCGGGGCTAATTAACAAACAAGAGATTTTGAAGCCTTTTCTACACTCTGAACTGTACCCTGATAACCTTTTTAACTGGGATTTTTCTGCTAGCCTTTTAATAATTGTACGTGATATGTATGAGTTCCTGTGGGCTGCTGTTAGAGATTTGATATAAAAGAATGTACTTTGGCTTATTAACCAAACATATAAGACCTGATAATGCAGTTGTTGGTAAGAGGTTGTGGGATTAGACCCTGGAAAACTTGCCTTCCATTCCCATGTCTTAACCACTGCAGCACTATTTTTGGTATGGGTGTATTGTTTGCTCAGTTTTACTTCTCTTAGGTATTTGGGACAGAAATATCATGTATGTGCTGTCCTTTAATGTGCTCATGGATGAAAGTGCATATTCTCTGAAACACAAGTTAATAAAAAAACACAGCAAGGGAAAGCGTTTTACAAAACATTCGAAGATGGAGCTCTGAGCAGTCTGGTCTAGTGGAAGGCGTCCCTGCCTATGGCAGGGGATGTTGGACTGAATGGCCTTTAAAGGGCCTTTCCAACCCAAACCATGCTGCAATTCTATGCTGGCACTGTGCAGTTGCAAAGCTATCTGTACAAGATGTGACCGGAGCCAGCTGTTGCAGAAGGTAAGAACTTCATTCTTTGTCTTGAGTGAGAGCTGACCCTAGCCTGTGTTCACCTTGTTGGCAAGCAATATGAGGCTCAGCATACATTGCTGAATGGCATTTTAAGGGGAAGAAAGAATGAAGAAAGGAGTGGGATTTGGATCCAAGGAGCATGGAACAGGACTACAGTAGAGAAGATGCTCAGCTAAAGTAGGAGTGTCCCAAAACAGCATCTTTTTTCCCCATAGGATGACAATAAAGTAACAAATGGATAACCAATTGTTTAGTTCCAGGGCAAGGACTATTCTTTTTAATTTCTCTTCACAATTCTTGTTGACGTTGATGAGAGACTCCCTAAAGACCAAAGGAGACTCTAAGCTATGCATTTGTGCTCATGGACCACACTTAGGCCCGGTGGTAATTTCTGGAGGAAGATGGCCTTTGTCTTTTAACTCAGCTAGTCAGATCAGCAGGCAGGTCTTTCCATTACGGCAAGCCCTCGGGAGGACTCTGATGTCTGGTGGAGCACATCCCAGCTTTCATTCTGTGCATGTGCAAGTCCCTTTCCTGGAGGCTGGTGTATGGGAGCCCCAGCAGCCTCACCAAGGCATATGAAGGGGGGAAGCAGCAGCTGGGAGGGAGACACTCTCCCAGGCAAGGCTGCCTGGCAGCTCTGACACGGCCATCCTTTGCAGACCTGGAAGAGAGCCAGTGCACTGTCACTGTCCTTTGAGAGACGGCACTTTTGTCCTTCTGAGCTAGGCTTGCGCTCCGTTCATCGCTCTCTTGAGACGTTCAAGGCTCTCGCTCTCCCTCCAGTGGCAGGAAAAAGCTCCACACTTACTGGAGTCACTTGTTGCTACTCTGAGGGTCGAAGCCGTCTCCATTCCTTTCATGTTTTCTCACTTGTCCGCTCCTGATAAACTAAAACTGTGTCCTTGCTACCGCAGAAAGCGGGACCTCCAAGAGTCGGCCTGACTTTGCCATGAGCAGAAGTGTGTTCCTGCTGACCAGTCAACTCCTGCCGGTGCTGTTCACTGCCTACTGCATTCAGAGCTGGAGTGGCTGGGACACCCCTCTGTGATGTGTGTAGGATAGCCTTAATCAGCATCAGCAATTACTCTTTTTATTTTTCCAAACACATGAGTTCATTGCAAGAGACCTGAGATTCATTTCTATAGTATGTCCTGCATTGGAGAGAATGAAGAGGAAGAAAATACCTTTCAGGCCCAATCTGTTTTCAGATAAACATTTCAATGTGGGTATGTGTAATCCTTTCTCTCCCAGACTTTAGTTTAATCCCTTTTCCCTGAACAAATAGGTGTCCTCTGGCAAGGAACTGATGCGTGGCTGTAAATAGGCAATGTTTTTATTATCCAGTTAATCTCCATTTATTATCACACATTCAACAAACAGCAGACGCTCCGCTACTTGTTTGTCTGTTCACAGGAAGAAATTTTATCTTAGTCAGTGGATTATGGTAAAGGCTGAGTGAATCACTGTGCTGCAACATGGTCAGCCCTTTCAGGGTTATTCAAACAATGGGACTGTCCAGCCAGCCAGATAAAATGTTTAATGCTCTAGATTGCCAGGATCATCAATTTGGTATTCATGTCTCTCTATAGCACTGCCTAAAGCCAGCATTTAAATGAAGCTAGAGGTTACATCAATGTAGCGGATAGGCTTTGAGCATGTGATGGCTGCAATACACACGGTGTTTTGAACTGTGAGGCTGAATTCAGGGCTCCTCTGAATCACTGTCACCACTTTTCAAATGCAATGTTTTAAACTCTACCCAGCAGGCTGAGGATGTAACATACCTCACTCTGACAGAGTTACAAGTTGCAACCTAGAGTAAGGGACTGTGGATTAGCAGAACAGTGAAGTGTCTTGTTCATGTTTTCTCAGTTGCTGCATGTGTCTGAAATTAACTTCTGCCTTTCCCCAGAATCCCTTGCATTTCACATCCCTTGTGCTGCTGCTCTGCTTTCTTCCCTGAATACTTTTCCTCTCTTCCTGGCCTGTTGCCTTGTCAGGGTCATGGGTCCATGCACCAGCAGGCTGCGTTTCTGCATCTCTTTTTTCCCCCTCTTAATTGAAGCACAGCTTTGTACACAACTGCCACTAACAATAAGTACTGTACAAGTGCTTGGCTCAGCAAAGTTCCTGAACTGTGTTTTCCCAAGCATCTGCTATGAAAGTAAGGGTTGGTCTTCCTCAAAACAGTCAGTACTGACCAGCAGCACGTTCTTCCTCATGGTCACAGCAGCTGCAGCTGCACTCAGATGCTCAGTTTACCCCAAACCATTGTCTAATTCAGTGGTTTTGCTGCCTTGAGTCCACGTCCCTGACTTTGCTGATGTCCAAGACAACATTCCATTCTGTGATGAATGCTGACCAGACATGAGTTTGTCTTGAACATGATCATTTATACCCAACATTTCTTCCACAGTTAGGCTATCTTTGTGGCTTCTCTGCCATGTGTTGCTACTTACTTTGCTGGGGCTTGGTTTACAGACATTGTCCAGGCGGAAGAAGGGAAATGAATTACTAAGCCTTGTACCTTGCTGCATGGCAACTTTGAGGCATGTGGTGATTTGGTGACTTTATTTTTTTGCACAGTTTCTCTCAAAGTGATTTGTCTGCAAATTCTAATGCATTCTTTGCAGGGGGTTCATTAATTCCTGATTTTCTGCCATGTGAAGTTTCACACTATGGCTAAGCTTGCCTTGACAAAATAAAAAGGAAAATCTAGTGATATTAGGGGATGCTGTGGTGCAAGTTAGAGTACTGATGTCTTGGATTCCTGTTATCATACAAGCAAAGCCAGTAGTTATTTAAGTGCAAGGAGTGGATGTCAAGGTAAGGCACAGTGTATAAACAAAGAGGAAGTTAAATCTAAGAAAAGGACCTCCCTGAGCACGGACAACTATCAGAGAGCATTTGTTGGGCTGCTGGGGAGGGTGCTGGGTGGTCACCTCTGTTGCTAGGAAAGTGTGTGTGTATGATAACCTTACCTTGGTAGTGCTGCACACCTTCTAAGCAGCACATCTGAAAGCAAAACCCTTTGTCATGTGGTAAAAGCAAGGCAGCTTTTTGGAAGACAGCACCACTCCAAAGCTGCACATTGTGTCCTTATTGCTGCTGTATTCCTTTTCTGTCTAGCATGTCCTGCCAGCAGAAATTACCAGTTCTGGCTTATTCAACAAGAGAGGGTGCATCCTATAAAGAAAACGCAGAAGATATTTTTTCCCTGACACAAGTGAAAAGGATCTTCTTCTAGCAATGTAAATAGTGTGTTTGGATCTTTAGTACTTCAGATCTTCATCACTGCAAGCACTAGCTCAGACTCATGTACTGGTCATTTTTTCCCCTGACAAGAGGATTAGGATCAGTGAAAGGATGTGCACTGGGCTGGTGTTACAGGATCCAAGGTAAAGGACCAACCTTGGGGTAGGCAGATCTTTGGTAGGAGGTGTGAGAGGTACTCTTGTAGACAAATTTTTTTTTTGGCATTTGGAATGCTGACTCAGAACTTGATGGTAGAAAATAACCTCTTCCCTTGGACCAGCAGTGACAAATACTTTTCAGAAGAGCTGAAATTTCTTCTGCTTCTGTTGGTACACTATGACATCTAAAGAAAATGCTTATAGGGGTTTCAGGCTCCTTAGTTAATAATGGGGAGAGTGAATAAGTAGTTTCACTGTTGTTAGAAATGTGAAACAATCCAGAAGGCCACTCTATAAAATTAATGTCAAAATAGCAGTTGATGCAAGCTGGGCTTAATAATGATTTATGCCTCCTGGAATACACAGTGGCTGAATTTTCAAGTGTAGTTAAATGATTCAGCAACAAACATTGGTGGACAATTTTTTGTACTTCATTTGTGGTCTTTTGAGGGTACTGAACCATGTACTGATGCAGACAGGCTTCAGATTCGTAGGTATCTTTAAAATACCTGACATTGTGAGAATTCTTGAGTTTAACAAGAAAACCAGTAAAGAAATATGAGGAAAAAAAATATTCTTTCTGGAAGTATATCTTTGTGGACAACAAAAAGTTAAACCACAGTGTCAGTTTTTGAAAGGATGTAGAAGTTAGAGCCTTATGTGGTGACATTAGTGGGAGAGGCCCCAGGTAAGGGCTTCAAGAGGTGTTTTAAAACATGGGCAAAGAGCAGCAGAAAACTTTCTTCTGGATGCAGTGGTATCCCTGAAAAATCTTAAAAGCTAGTGGCTACATGGCAAGTTCTGTCCTAAATACCATAAAGAAACCTCCCCCCTTCTTCATACAGTTTTGAAGTGTGAGGGTGATACATTACTTTATACTTTATTCCTAATATAGTGACATTTTTTCTTTATTCTGTAGATTCAGCCAGTTATTGATGAAGTCTTCTCATTTTCTGAAGTTCCAGAGGCCTTCCTGAAGTTGGAAGGAGGACATGCACGTGGAAAAACCGTGATCAATGTAATTAGTAGACAATAAAGTATCTCTAATCATTATTCCGCCTGCAGTCAGTCCTTGAACATGAATTGGTATTCAGTGAGTATTTCTTTTTTAAAAGCTCATACAGGATGCATAACTTATAAATCTTGTTTTAGAAAAGCCTCTGATTCCTTCATACGCTGCCTGTTATTAAGCAGACAAGACATACTAATGCCTCTTAAGCACTTCTACCTGAAAACCATATTAAAAATGTAGTTGTGAATTCTGCAGAACACCCCTCACTCTTAGGAAGAGGAACAGTCTGCAGCATTTTCCTTTTGTATGTCTTGGAGCTTTTGTTTTTCAGGTGTAAGTCCTGAAATAGTGAGGCACTCTTATCTACTTGTCTATATGAAACCTGTGCTGTTTTTCCTTGGTTTTCCTACTTCTGTTTGCCTTCACTAATGCAGATTATTACTCAAGCTATTTCATTCTTAGACCTAAATGGTCACATCACTGTCTCAAGACTGATACTTTGATCTTGTTATAGCAACTCTCTCATGACACAGCTAATCTAAATAGAAGCATGGAACAAAATCAATCTGTAACTGATAATTATTCTAATTGCTGAACTCCTGGCCCAGATTCAGCTGACTGCAGAGTGCAGGTAGGGTAGACACAATTTTGTGTCCCTGTTCTGCTGTGTCTCATCAGTGCTGGTGAAGTGCTGGAGGGGGTGGTTTGTGTCCAGTGGGCTGTTTCTCAACTTGCCATTTTGCCAGATGGGCTATGGAGTAACTTCCCCTGCAATAATGCAGGTGGATTGAAGGAAAATGGCAACTTCCTAAATGAGAGCTGTCCACTTACTGCAGTGCAGCTGTGGTGATGCACAAACCATGTCATGCAATGCTTCCACCAGGGGACAGAAGCGGCAGCTGTGTGAATGGTGGCCCTGTGTACAAATGCTTATACAAGTGCCTGTACAAACATGTGCAGAAGATTCTTCTTGTATAGAAGACTCACCCATTCCTCAGAGCCTGTAGCTATTCCACACCATGTATTCACTCCTCAGGGGCTGGCTGTTGCAGAGGAATTATGGACAGAGATAGGCACAAGATGAAAGCAAAACTAACTGTAAAATGTCATTTTTCTACCTTTAAAAATTATTTCAGTAAAACATTACCTAACTTACATTTATTTGTAAAATGCTATATTATATATAGCAAGAGCACATCAATATGACAAAGTACCACTGTGTTTGGAACTAGTAACATATTTTATATTAAGGACAAAAAGCAGCACATTTCAGAGCAACAAAACTTCAGTGCTTCTTTACAAAAGGAAGAAAATTAGTAAGGCACTTCCTCTAGGGTGCTAATAGCAAAAGCACCAGGATCCTTTGAGGCAATACAATAGTAAGGAAAATGTTAATTTTAAACAGATTTACTATGCAAGACAAAGACCTGGATGCTCCTTGGAGCAGCTTGTAATAACACTGGTCTAAGCCAGAACAAAACACAGCAGCATAGTACCAGAGTTTGTATTTTACCTTTTTGCCAACATTATCAAGTAAAACTAACATGACTAGGTTCAAAGCAGAGCAACAGAAGGACCTCCTGCAGTCATCAGAGCATCCTACATGTCAGGAGCTCTTTGCTAAACCAGTAACACTTACTTGGAATGGGCACAGCCCTTGTGGCTGGGCATGTATCCAGGCCTGGCTGTGCCCCTTCCTAGAGGAGTCTGACACTTCTGTCCAACAGGGAGCTGGGAGCCCACCACTATCATTGCTTTTCAACATCTCCAGAAATATTGGGGAGTTGGGCATTCTCCATGTTGGTAAGCCCAACAGGCAGTGGCTGGAAAACTCAGTAACCACAGTGCTTACAGGCTGTTACAGTCATCTGTAGTAATTCTTTCCATAAGAATTCTTGTTTCCTGTATGATTTCAGAGGTCAGCAAGACTCTACTTACTGAAACTGTTTTAGAAGGTACAAATATGTCTTGGCAAAGAAGAAAAATACCCACAACTCAAGAAGTTAGGCAGCCCAGAAAATGGGCAAATTCTTCACATTCCAATGCATCCTTTTGCCAGCCTTCTCTTTTTCTAACAAAATATCTGCTACTTTACATCCTCTATACATAAGAAAATCTAGATTTTTTTCTTAATTTAGGACTTATTATGTTAGCATACTAACTATACTTGAAGCCACGTGTTAAAATGTCTTTGGATGTGCTGTACTAGCAGTCTTTATTACTAGCAGTCTTAAATTTTCAGTAAACCTAAGTTTGTTCCAGTGAACCAAATATATTAATTTCCCATAGTGAGTATTTATCTATACTACAGCCCACAGGTCCAAGTTGCTATACCCACATACACTGCTCTCCTGTCTTTTATAAAATAAGTTACACTTACTGACTTTTCTGGGTTAACTACTCGCTGACATGACTGTAACTCCATGGGGTCTCTCTCAGTTATTCCCTTCTAGCCTGAGGCATACTGCCAAATCTCTATCCAACACTGAATTGTAAGGATTTAAAAAAAAAAAAAAAAAAAAAAAAAAAAAAAAAAGGAAGGTTTTGAGATACTCAAGCTTTTATAGGGAAAATGATCTTGGATAGGGAGGTGAAATAATTCTGTTGCTTGTTCTTTTTAAAATTGTGAAGACAAAACTCTCATCGTTGATCCTGTATCCTTCAGAGATGGCAGTGCCAATTCCCATGTCTAGAACAGTGGCCAATCCAAACATCATCTTTGCTTCACTGGGTTTATACAACCAGCGGTTCCCAACACTGCGTTAACTTTTCTTCACTGACTGTGTTGACAACAACATGGTCGCAGTCATACTGAGTGCCTCCTGTAGAGAGAAATGTCAAAGAGGGGAGGTTATCTTTCAAATAAAAGACAATACTCTAGGTTTCAGAAAAGCTCTGTAAGAGCTGGTGTAGACAATTTATCTTCAACCGTAGCTCTGAGAAGACAAATGTATTTTCATCACTGCCTGCTTTTGGAATTTATTTTTGAAACAGTTTTTGAATTAACCAGGATCAGTCTCTGCCTCATTCTCTCCATGCCTTTAGCAATTCAGTTTCTCAACATTTTCAGCCTGGATGGAAAAGGAAAGAAACACTGCAGTAGAGTCAGGTGCAGCTCCTTGAAGACTGTCACTTCCTAAATGCCATGCTTGACTATTCAGTTTTCCTGCAACAACTGTCAATTGTCACTTGGCTCTAAAAATAGAGTGAAGATGTTTAGATGATGAAGTAAGTCCTTCTGCTACCAGACAATAAACACGTGACCAAGTCAGAGACAAGGTCTGGCACTCATTTACTCCTTGGCATTATAATCCTTTATTTTGACCAGATGAATCACAAGTCATCATGCACAATGTATCACCCAATGTTCAGCTGTTTCCACTGGCAGCTGAATGTATCTGAACGCAAAATGGAAACATTTCTTAGGAGAGCTTAATCTACTTAAGCAGTACAATGCCAAATATGTTCTCACAGAAGAGCACCATTAATATTCTAACTTAAGAAACTGGGAAGCAAAGACACATTTGACTGAAGCTGGAAGTCAGAATTGGTGGATTTTTCCCTCAGATCTAGTATGTACTGCAGAAATGTAGGACACGTGCATTTCCTGCAGTACAACACACCTGCAAAGCAGGTGGTATTCCCACTGGAAGTAGGCATCTGTGCCATCCATTTATACAAAGCACCAGGACACCCCCACAGACAATGTCTTTTTGTTCTGTACCCCCATTGCCTCACCCTCCCTGAGTGAGCAAAAGACAAGCCTGGCAGCTGAAAGCTTATGATGAGTGTAACATACTGAGCTTTGTAGCTAATGTTATTTTTTTGTAGCTCAGTTATCACTGAGAGTGCAGAAATTTTTTTAAGTGCTGTCTGATAGAATGTAAACATGTTAAGATGGGAAAAGATGGAATTTTTTTTTTCAGTGGATAGAGAGACTATTTGCTTTGATAGCATGGTGCTCAGGACAAGGCTTTGTGCTATGCCAGTTTATCCACAAGGTGGCACTGGCAACTGCAGTTTCACAACTGCATTCATTTGCTGAGGAATTCTTTAACACATAATTTGTGGTCTGGAATGGATCGGCAGAGTTGGCAGAAACAGGCAATGTTCTTACTAGGCTTTCTCAAATAAAAGCTAAATGTATCTACTGTTTTGTATTTATTGTACAGATTTACTTTTTTTAAAGCTAAGAGTGCATCTATACTCCCACTACCAGGCCTATCCATTGTAAAGTTCTTCCACTATAAATGCAGAATACGTAATTGCTTTTAACATGATTAACTGAAGAAAAGGCAATGCAGCAGTATGTCTGCTTCTTTAGAACAGGCTTCCCAGAAAAGTGGTCACAGCACCAAGACCAATAGAGTTGAAGAAGATGCTGGACAATGCTCTCGGGCACATGGTGTAACTGTTGGGGTGTCCCTTGCAGGGCCAGGAGTTGGACTTTGATGATCCTTATAGGTCCTGTCCAGCTCAGGATATTCTATGATTCCACATGTTCAGTCCTGTTTAGTTCTAAAGTGCTGGCTGTTGACTGTGCTATTTTTCTGGTTGGTTTGGGTTTTTTTGGGGGGGTAGTGGTCATTGTAATTGACATAATTAATGTCATAGCATCAATTTAAAATCAATTTTAAAACAGCTAAAAATATTAACAGAATATAACAGATAGAGAAAATGTTTACTCCCTTCACCCAAAAAAAAGGAGTTATGTAAGAACATCTGATTATGCTAATTCTGCTAATCATTAAATCTGCTACTTTTTTAGACCTTCTGTGAAGCTCTGAAAATGAAGTTCAGAAACTACACAGATCAAATTACTATGACAAAAGTGACTCCAAAATACACATCAAGTGTTCACAGACCCCACCAGGCTGCTATGGCAGAATCTCATGCTTGCCATATAGGCATAGCCATTAACAAACAAAAGAACCCCACCTCTTTGCATCTAATCACGTCCGTATAGAAGCCTGCCTTTGCTTTCCTAATACCCTTTGGCTATTGCATCTACAACTACTATGTAAGAAAATCTGCACTTACAGAAAGTCAAGTTAATGAAAAGTTAGGTTGTTCTTGCTTCACCATTTTAAATAATCATATTCACATTGCCCAAAAATTAACTGAGGCTATCTACAGTGAGTGGACACTGAGAATACAAGATAAGCAAGTACTGTGGGTTACTAAATTGTATGTAGGAGAAATGCAATGAAGTCTTAGGGCCTGTATAATTCAGGAGGTCAAACTAGCTGATCGGGTCTTTTTTGCTTCTAGATTAAAGCAACTAAATCACCATCCTTAATTTAGTGTGTATCCCACTGCAAATACCATGTAATTAAGACCCAGTGTAATGAGATAACATTTGCTTACCTTTGATATCTAAAACCAGCTTGGGTTTCATCTTGCTATAAATTCTGCCATCAGGACTAATATGCCAATATTGTTTGTCTTCATTCCGCTCAAATGACAGACCGAGTTTAGAGCCAGGAGTTATAAGATTTCCAACAATTGTCAAGCAGCAATCCTCTGCCATCTGTGTCATCAGAAAGGCAACAGCAATTACTCAGAATGGCTTTACTTCTACTGTCCACTGTTTTTTTTATCAAATCTGAGAGATATCATCAGGTGAGAATAGAATTTGGGAATGACTTTCCCTCCAGGAATCCATTTTTGCCCCAAACTCAAGACTCATCTTTCTTTTGTTCCTGTTTATGTTTATGCTGACACACTCTACTACACAGGAACATTAAAATAACTATGGTGTATCAGATCAAAAGGAACAATTAGCACCTGTCTATAACACTGGCCAGTAACTGAAGATTACATTTATACCATGGAAGATTACATTGCCAGTACACTTGTATGAAGTATGTTCCTGGTTATCTCTTCCAGGCTACAGCAATTGCCAGCCCAGAGACTTTTCCATGCATCCTGGAATCTTTAATGCTCATTTTCTGTCCCGTGTATGAATTTATTAGTCACTACCCTCCAAGATCAGAGTAACCCTTTAATGTGAACACCCTTGTGTATTTTAACCCTTCCATACTGTGGCAAGCAGTTCCAAATCCTAACTATAATTATTTTTAAAATATATATAAATTAAAAATAATTTTATGTGCAACTAGTTTTATTTGATGCTCTCCTCATCCCTGGATTATTTTAAAGGATGTGTTGTCTATGCTATGTTTGCAGAGACTTTAAGCACATCTTCCCTCAAAGTGTACCCTTTGTAGGCTAAAATGTCCTCAGTGTTTTGTCTCTCTTCCTTGCATAGAGGCTCTCCATTTCCTCTGAACTATTTTTTTCCAAGTATTTCTAGTTTTGCAGTAACCTTTTCATAAAGGGGACATAACTGCACAGTAGCAAGTGTGTGAATTTCACAGGGTATCACAGTAATATTTGCTTCTTTGTTCTTCATTCTTTTCCTAGTCACTTGTATTACTTGATTTCAAACATCTGCAAATGTCTTCTTGGTTAAAAAAGAGCTGGCAAAAATCAAGGTTATTTCAAAAGAGTGTTAAGGCTGTACTACTAAGTAACAGTCAATTTTTCTACATAAACAGTGATTTTCAGTAGATCATCATAAACTGTGCCTTTAAACTACTGAATGCACTTCTGTGGCAGATTGAACACTCATCTGTCATTGTTGAAATAGCCCTAAATTATTTTACAAGTACTTTTGAAAGAACTTTTTCTTGAAAAAATTATACTTCTAATTGTCATAATCTAGAATTAAAGAAAGCTGATTTGGTTGTGAAATTCTCACTTGTATCTGACGCGTTCTCTAGTGGGACAAGGAAAACTCTGAGCTTAGACATTAGGTCCACTAGGCCAAAACTTCACTCATCTCCATGAAACTCATGAAGAGTAAGGAGACCTGCATTCACATCTGTTTCTGAAAAAAGAGCAGAATGACTTTCATATCTTGCTTACTGGTTATCCCACATACTTAAAACAGCCCTTCCTTGAAAACCCCAGGCACAGCTCAAGGTCACATCTCATGACTCAGTCACTGAAATGACCCAAGTTTACAGGAAGGTGCAGGTTGTTTTAGTGACCTGTGTAGTTACCCACCCAGGAGCTCAGTTTTCTTTGTAATATGTGGGTGAACCCAATTTCTGGTTTGTGCAAAATGGATTTACTACCATTCACCAGAAAGATGGCAGAGCTCTGTAAGAGTTCAGTCACTTAAGATCAATGTTGCCAGCTTGCACTCTGCACTAAGCTACCTGACTGCTATATAGCACAAGCCGTGTATTTTCTGTGCACAGAAAAACTGCTTTATGAGATACAGAAAAATGGCAAAAACCAGGAGCATTTATCCAAAGCCATATAATACCACACTGTCTCAATATGAAAACTTGTTGACATGTTTGAGAAGCACCATCAAAAGAGAAGTCTTTTCGATGTCATATTAAAGCTTTTAGCTTACTTTGCATCATTTTGCTGTCTGCATAAATCCCTTTTACAACTGCATGTGTCCTGTAAACATGTCCAAACAATGCCTTAGCTTATTAACAGTAAGATTCTTCCCTCCAGCATAGATGACATAGTTATAAATGGCTCCTTTGAAGTTATACAATCCTATAGAAAAAGTTCACATGCTTCTTTGCAGTCAAGCTGTTTAACAGTATTAAAGTAACTTAATTTTCTTTTGGCAGGCATCCCTACCGAAGACTGTTCATGCTTAAACTTTGTATGAGCAACTGTGCATACCTCTGCTCACCTCAATGACAATTTGCACATGATTAGTTTTATGGACTGTGAGAAAAGTAGGGCTTCATTTGGAAACTTGTACAGAAGAAAGGAAAAAGGATGGATTTGACTAATACAGGGATAACCAGAAAACAAACAAAAAAACCCAAAACAAAACCAAAAAAAACCCACCCCTAAAAGGCTCAAAAGAGTGGGATTTTATCTTTAAGCTTGCCTAAATGCAGAAGAGGATATTGTCCTAGGGTGACTTTATGATGTTTATATTTTTAACCATCTGTTTCCTCCCAAATTTGCTCTAAACTGGTACAAATACCAACCTACATTACATAACTGTCCTACTGCAAGGTATGCATAGTTCAAAATATTATCAGGAAGGGTCTCCCCTGCCTTGATACTTTTGCAATTCTTTCTCTCAAAATTTCAATTATATCAAAAAAAGTATCATACAACTAGTTTGTATCACCTGAAAAAGCCAGAGTTGATTAAAACAAAACAAAACAAAACAATACCCACAAAATACCAATTCCTTACAGAAGGATTACATTTTAGTTGAAACAGATTAAGCCTATAAAATAAAGATGCTGCAGTAGGAACTGAATTCATAACGCCCTACTACTGGAGAGGAAAAGAGAAAATGTACATTGAACTCAAACCTTACCCGACACCTTATGAATCCATCCTGATAAACCCAGATTTGATCATCTGAGTCTGTATCTTCTGCAACCTGTATTCTGAGAAGATTCAGATTATCTAGGTTGCCATCAGCTGACATGAATTTTCCTGTTTCCTTGTTTCGAAGCCTGAAGTACACACGTTTCTGCACAAAACAAAAGAATTCTTAAACCACAATCTCAGCAGAGAACACATCCTGCTCTGAGTTAACTTCAGAGCAGTTACTGTCAGTGCTGAACCCCAAACATCCCTTTTTCTTTCTGAAAGCTTAACTTTTTTATTTGAGAATGTAATTGAGAAGCCCATAAACATCTGGACAAGACAAACTGTGAGAACTCACCACTCTGCATGGAGAGTTTTAGGCTTTCCTATGCACTGAAATCAGCACACAGTGGAAAACTAAAGATTTTTAATTCAGAGCAGAACTAACTTCTCTCTGCTAATTCCATTCCATATATGCTCTTAGCTTTCATTAAGGGTACATTTGTGTGGCCTCTTACACATGAACACTTCTGTTCAGACAAGCTCTCAGCAGGGCAGTCAAAATGCATTATTCCTAATTCTGCTTAAGGCTATGCAAAGACAAAGCTATGACAGCAAGCGAATGAAGCTGGTTACAGGTACAAGTAACCTATGAATTAGAAAAAGCTGTTTCTCCAACGAAACCAAGAACCTCAAATGTTACAAGCTCCCAGGACTGCTGCACCATTGGACAAGTTCATATGGAACAAAATATTATACATATTTATAGAACAAAATAAAGACTGCATGACAAGAATAAATTTTGCATTAGATTTGCAAATTATTCTGCCAACTAATAAGCAGGGAGGGACTTTTCCTCTTAAATCAACACAAAATCACTACTAACCGAAGTATCTTTTTTTTTTACCAATTTTCTTGTTGTTCCATAAATAATGCAGATAGTACAGACAGTATGCCAGCAACCAGTCTGGGTGCTAGTTATGAAACAACTTAAAATCATTTCTATATAGCAGTTATAGCCATTATTTATTAATCCTTAATTAATCCTTATATGCTGTCTTCTGTACTTTGGTTTAAAGGATGCTTAATTAACAGTTTAAGCCGTGTAACTGCAAAGCCATGTAGCATATTCAAACAGCTTTCATTACACACAAAACTCTGGATTTCTTTACACAATTGCCAATGCTGAAGTTTGTCACATGCCCGTGACAAGGCTGTAACACTGCTTACAGCTGCACAATATCTCCCCAACCCCATGACAAGATATAAATAAGTGCTTGATGAGCTCATCTCAGAGCCCACTCACCTGCAGTAAAGGTCTCAGAGAACCTATCTGACAAAAGCCACTGGCTTTACACCAATCTGGAATTTCATTTGGTGTTAACATCATCTGACGTCCCCTGTAATTACTGTGTTCATAAATTATCCATCTATGAGGAGAAAAAATAAGACAATGTTTTAACTGCTAAATTCTGCTTTGGAAGCAATAAATGAGTTTAATAGAAATCTGTCCCACAACATAGTAATGTTTAGCTCTGGAAAGCCAATTATCTTCTTTGTAACAGGCCTTAAAAATAATAAAATAGCATCCTGATTTAGGTCAGCCACACTGAGATGGGTACACAGGAGTTCTAATTTTAGAATCCTATTATTTAAAAATTACAAGCTGAATGAAGCACAGCCTTTTCTTGGGAGAACGCAACTTTTGAATACCATTTGTTTTCAGGAGGCACTGTGACTCCTCAAGGAGCACAGATCTATATATGCAGTAAATGCTACATTGCTGCAGGTGCAGAACCAGCTGGTTTGTGTGTCTGAATTTGGACAGGCGTGGTTCACATGAGAAAGAACTACTATGGATGCAGACTGGAACAAGCAAATACTGGAAACTGCAACAGGGTGAAGTTCTCCTGGGTATTTTGACAGAGGTTTTATTTCATAACATCTCTCTTCTTTCCAAATACCTGTGAGGGGGGTGGGGAAGAGGCAGAGCAAGAGTGCACATCGAAAGAATTTGTTTGGCATTCCCTAACATGCCTCCAACTATGCTTAAAATCACACAATGAGTGTAATCTGTCAGAACCCAACTTCTGATTCTTCATTATTGGCACAGCCAGTGAATTATGTCTGGGCTTCAAAATAGGCGGCCATACAGTGCAATTTCTAGAGTTTTCTCACAGTGATGTGCTGGGACTGTCTGGTAGCCATGGGGATTTGAGTACATGAACACTCAATATGTTCGTTTTCAGGTTACCTTCCCTCCTCTGACTGATTTGTCACCAGACTTCTCCATCCAGAAGCAAACTCACTTTAATTTTGGTGCTTTTTCACTGCCTAATACACATCTATCCCGAGGAATTCTAAATGGAGGTCTCTAAGCAAAGGACGAGAAGATGAAACTCTCTTCAATAAGGGAGGCAGCAGGGGCAAGGAAGCTGTAAACCCTGTATTTTGACACATTTCAGCAGCTGACACTGCCATAATGAAATCCAAATTTACATACCACATTCTATGTTTCCAGTGAGCCACCAAAAAAAAAAAAAAAACAAAACCAAAAACCCACATATATTCATTGGACAGGAAACACACACAATTCACAATTCCATTACCTGGAATCATGATATTGGCCAAAAAGTTACTTGATACTTGACTTCATGTTATGGAAAGAGAGAATCAACTATATTGTGGTTATGGTGAAAGATTCTGAAACCTTTGGAGGCTCCACAATACAAACATGTACCTTTTCTTGCAACCTTTGTTTCAAAGTTCAGTTTAGTGTGCTAAGAAAACTCTTTGACCAGCTTATCCTGATGAGGAAAATTATTTACTCTACAGATTTGCTTATTAGCAATCCACTTGAGGGCAGTCTTAAGCTACCCAGCAGCATCTCTCTAGCACACACCTTGGAAATTTACCTCTTCAAAAGAACACATTGAAATGCAATGCAACTGTAACATGGACCTATCATTAAAACAAAAACAAAAAAAAAAAAAAAAAAAAAACCAACAAAAAAAACCCAAAACAAACACACAAAAAAAAAATCAAACAAAAAAAAACCCCAAACGAAACCAAAAACAAAAACCAACCAAAAAAACAAAACAAAACAAAACCAATAAAAACCCAAATGACAAAAACAACCAAAACTGGGGGCAAGTATCTTAGAGGTAGAGGTTATCAACGGGGAAGAAAAAAACAAAAAGAGAATTCAACAGATCTGCTGGAATCCTAGAATATAGGACAGTAAATTTAAAAAGCATTTTAAAAAATGCTTCCAAACAGCTTTTTTAAACTTCATGACAGACTACTTTTTACATAGTCTTCAAAGGTATGTTTAGAGAACACAACTCCTTAAAAACATCCACCAAATCTAACTGGTAGATTCTCATCCAATTCCTGAAGTAAAAGGGACTATTACTACTAACACCAAGAGAGGTGAGCTCATGGTCTGATTGTACCTCTGTGTCCACAGCAGAGGTTAAAAGGATGACGGTGAAGACTTACTAAAAAACATTTTGAACTTGTAACACAGATCCCAAACCAAATTATTTTTTTACAACTGAGACCTAAACCAAGAGCAGAGAAGTTGGTTTTAAGGATGCTATCCAAGCTGATTTTTATAATATGGCATGAGAGAAGACATGAGTTTCCCTGAGAGCTTTATTCAAATTCATTTCAACTCCTAGCAAAGGGCATGAGTCAGTGATAATATATTGATGAGACAGGGTATGAAAATGCTCTGTAAGATAAAATGGCATTAATGCACTACACACATTATGATATTCTAATTTTACATTCTGTGGTTCCATTACACCTGTAAGTACTTCATTTTAAAGAATCAAAAGGTCATTTTAAACTTACATGCCACCAAGGACTTGAACTGAAGCTATGCGAGGATTGTATCCCAGGAACTGAAGATTTAAGATTTCTGTACTGAACTCGATTTTCTTTCCTTGGAAACCCATCTTTTCAAAAAGAGCTATGCAGGGCTCAGACAGCTCCTGCAAAAGGAAGATAAGTGCTTTTATAGGATGTTGGAATTCCAGATGGTGATTGTGAAGATCAGTACACCACATACTCCTTTTATTTTAGAGGTTTCTTCTGGATTGTTTAAGATCAAAAACCCAGAATATTTCTGCTCTTCAACTCTCTAATTAAACTTGAAAAGTCACAAAAAACCCTTATACAAAATACATGAGAGACCTGCTTGCATGGAACATAAAGCTTCCTTATCTTCAGGCACAAAGACCTCTGTGGCTGGTTCTTGCACAATACCTTAAGTATGTTTTAAAATACATTTTAATCAATGCCATATCTCTCTTTCATTGCACTAACCCCCACTCGTGGGAATTTTCATACAAAGAGCTGAACAGACAGTAAGATAATATGGATTTCTACAGCTTCAAATGATGACAGCCTTGTCAGCACTGCTTATCACTTATTGCATTAATTTTTAACTTTTACAGTAGGTTACGGCAACTTCAATCTCTGACTAGACGAAAGATTCAAGATTCATACTACTGAGGTAAAAATTCACAACAAGTGAAAACTCTAACATTGGAATCCTTCAAATTGCTGTGGGGAGATGATTCTTCCCCTTCTCTGTCAAAATGCTTCTGGTGTCAGAGGGATTCTGCCCACAGGAAGCTCTCTGCAACACTGAATCCGATTTGAATGTTTTCTGGAAAAGGAACTTTGGACTCTTTTCTGTGGGGCAAGGTATCTGTAGTGGACTGAAAATAACCTGTCATAATGAAGGCCTGTGGAAGCTGGGTTTGAAATTCCCTAGGGTAAAGTCAATTAAGCCTGAGTGTCCTGGTGCTGCAGTGTACACTCATAGACAGAAATGACACTGCCACTCCCTTTCTCACCAATCTTCCAGCCAATGACTGCATAAATCCAATGCCACAGCCAGAAGAGCTCCTTCCTTCTGGCAGGTGTTCAGTGCACTCACACATCAGCTGGATCGGGAACGCCTGACATGACGCAAAGTCTCGACAGACTCCCATCCGCCCTCAGGCATGGAAACAGGCCCTCCAAGGCAGAGCTGGCTCCTTGCATGCGTGGCAGCTCATATATGCATGCTTCCATGGGAATTTGTTAGGCAAGACCTCCCATCTACCCATTTCTAACAGTGCTTAAATTCCTCTTTAATCTTCCTTTAGATGTTTAAGGGCTCAGATGATGGCGTTGCATGAGCGTCACCATTACCTTCACAGCAGTCCAGTTTATCACAGAGCAGCTGAGCTGTGCTTCCTGATGGCACACATGCTGCTAGGCTGTGGAGAATTCCAGGAGAGGCCTTTTCCCTTTACTCCAAAATCAGAGTATGCTCAGCCCCACCATGAAAGGCAACACCAGTTAGGTTGTCATGCACCACCACGGGTGAAGAGCCCAGCGGGACCAGTCACACTGTGATGATGTCCCAGTGCCTCTGAACTCAGCCTTTTTACAGACTGGCACCTGCCCTCTGAGACATGCAACTTCTCAGACAGCAGCCTTTCAGCCTCATGCAATGCTTTAGAAATAATCCTCTTGTAAAGAAAACAGAAAATCCTCCAATTTTCTGCCACACCTTACACTGGGCATTTTTTTTTTGATTCAGCAGCAACACTGTTATATAGAACAGTGACAAGTGCAAGGTCAGCTCATGAATTTTCTGTCAGTTCTTCCCATGTACTGCACTGTACTAAGCTGGTGTTCCTGCAGATCTCCATTTAGTTATTCCACAGGGTTTCTCATTACAGATGACTGTTCAAGTATAAACCACATTCACAGCTGTTTTATAGTACGCTCAGGAAGAAGAAGATGTGTCAAATTCAAGAAGGAAAAATGGTATTTTCTATCTGCAGCACAACTATGTGGAACATGGAAAGCAAACACAACCAAGATATAGTGGAATCTAACCCCCCAAAACCCTTGAGCTTATAAACAGCCCTTAATACAGTTTCATAAGTTCCCTTATTTAAAAAAGCCCTTTTAGTTTTCACTTAAAGTGTATCAAATATCCCTTTAATTTCCTTTTTTTATCGGCCCTTAAAAATGATCCCTTCAAAGGGGTATTTAACTAGATAAATACAGTAACATGACATGAAAACAGTAAAGGTGCTTCTTGTATAGAACTGTCATGAAAAATCCTGAGGAAAGTTATAGAAATGGGAGATGGTAGGGAGGAATTAAGATTGGCACTGCCAAAATACAGTCCCAAAACATGTCTGACAGGTGAAACCAGGAGCTAAAATAATAAGTCTCAAGCTTTAGGAAAATCATGAAAAATAAACAATGTAAGTAGTAAGACAGAAATAATCGTTCTTTCTATTCTGGTTTGCTAATAAACCAATGAGCAAAGTAACCCATTCTCCTCTTCTCTGCAGCTAGGGAGCCTCTGAAGAAGGAAGCAGCAGCACATGATTTGCAGACAGATGCAGCTCTGTGCTGCTGTCTGAAGTGTGATAAAATGTAGGGCTAGAACAAGTTTCACAAGTGTAAAGAACTTAAAGAAGCACAGAACTGGCATTTCTGTTTTAACACATCAGTCTCTGTCACAAATAGTAAATCATTCAAAAGTAAGCTGATCCTTCCAGCTTGAAACAAGCATTTTAAACCCAGGAACTACTGAAATGAAACGAGCATTTTAAAGCCAGGAACTATTGAAATGTATTTTAATTCATGGCAATCGCCCACCAAGCTTGGCTAGAAACAATTCTATTGTTTTTAATAAGATCTGTCTACTAGACAGCCCAAGAGTTCAGAAGGCAGACCTACTTGCTGCAGTTGTTTACAGAGTATATCAAAATTCTCCAGAGCTGTGAAAGAGGATGACACATTTTAGCTCTCCATCAACTGCTACACCACTGACAGGTTAACAAAATTACACTGGAGTGCAATAAAGTTGCCAAATTCAAAGAGGAGATTCAAGAGTGAACTCCCCCTTTTTTAAAACGAGTACCATCTCCTCATGTTGCTGTAAGTTCCTGGAATCTTGACCACATTTTGCTAGTAATTACTTTGATCTTAAAAGATACTTGCAGATTCTGTAAGTGATCCATCATAATCATTGGTTGCAAGCTTGAGCAAACTCATTCCTGGCCACTGATGAGTTACAAAATATGTAAATGTAGTTTAGTTTGTATCCACCACACATAACAACACAGCCTGATTTTGCCAAATGGTATTGGGTGTTGCTTTACCTTATCTAGAAGGGTGCATTATTTTGTGATTAACTCAAATTCCATTGTCCTGATTATAACAACAGAGTCTTATAATTACATGTATTTCATGCAAAGTTGCTTAATTAGGCCTGCTTTTTAAATATGCATCCAAAACAAGGTCCATGGTACAGATATTTCTTCACACCATCCTACCACCTTCTCAACCTATTCTAAGTGGTCTCTCCTATCAGGAAATAGACCTGACTCTTTACAGAAGTTCTTTTATAAGCTGTTATTAAGAACAGGCATCCCAGGCAGTTGCTTCTGTAATGTCTTCTCCTTTACAAAAGCAGCACAGAGGTCAAGAACACCTGACTAACTGCAGCTAGGACATTTAACTGCTACTGCACAGAAAAAAACCCAAACCAAAACAAATAGACCAACCCCCTCACCACCCCCACTAACCCAAAGCCCCCTCTGTTGTATGCATGCCCTAGAATTTTTACTGTTGCAAAAAAAGCGTATCATCACTGTCCTTATCTTTACAATATTTTGAATATGTTTTACTTACAATATTTATGATCTGTAAAGATTTTAGAACTGCTTGGGGTGAACAACCCATTGCTGTCAGATCAGGATAGATCCCTTCTTCCAACACATACTGGTTACCGGCGAATTCCTCCTGGTCATACACTATGCAGCTGCAGAAAGAAGGAGAAGAAGTTCCCTCTTAAGACATCTGTGCCAGTAAAATGCATAAAATGCAGATGTATTATTTACAATGTTTTGTCCTGAAAGACTGATGTGCAAATAGCAAAGCATTGTTCTCTCTAAGTCCCCATACATGAAAGCACCTGTGTGTTAGAAAGCTGGTTGCTTTTCTAAAACTTTTACCATTTTAGTGATTTTGCATTATTCATTCAATATAACTTACCTGCCATCTAAAATTTTTGAAGACTTCACAGCAAATGAATCAATACATCCTGTGCTTTTTTCAAATATTTGGCAGTTACCCTTGAATTCAGGCTCTGAAAATAACTGGACCTTTAAAAAGTTATAAACATATTTAAAGAAATTAATTCTTCTACCTTCAGTTACATCTCTACCATTAATTCTATAATTACATAAAACATACTTTTAACACCCAGCCTTCCTTGGTTGCCTATGTTTGTCACCTCTTCAGTGTTACTATCCTTGCTCAAGAGAGCAAGGTAACAACTCCAAAAATTACTTCTGGCTGTAAATCTTAGTGACATACAAAATAATTAAAACAACTATAACAAGTATATCTTCTTGATCTATCAGCTGGGTAAGATGTTTAAATTCCCGAAGAGTGACCAGAATAGGCACAACTTTATTAAAAGGCCATAAAAAAGATTTCTTTTATATTGCTAATCTGCTTAATCTCCAAAATGCATACTCTTCGCAGTAAATGAAAACTCCCTGCCTCTCAGAACACTAATGGTGTATAATCCTGGCAAAGGACTCAGACAGCATGCCAAGAAGCATGGTATATATTCCCCGGATAGATGGGCTTTATGAGCCTGTTACAGCTACAGACACAGTCTCATGTTAGTTCTTTCTCTGCTCCAAGGATAAGAGATGATACATCCCCCAGAGTGCGTTGCCCTTATTAAAAAATTAAAAAATAAAAAAAATTCTAAGCAGCAAACTTGCTAATTTGGCTAGAGGATAATTAGCCATGATCACACAGAAGTCATTCTCATTACAACATGCCTACCAGCTTTATTCACTCTTAATAGAGATAGGCGTGTGGGCAGGTACAGCATTCTCCAAAGAGGAGCATGCTGACAATGGATGCAGCCTGTTGGCTGCAAGCCACTACTTCTTTGTTTCCTTAGGATAACGTCTTCCTTAGGATAGGGTCTTAATAGGCACATAATGTAAAGATGCAAATAATTTTTCATGCACACAGCTGAAAATAAGCAGCTTTGAGATTTTTATTCCCCATAGTTTATGCATTATCCCTATGCAGGGGATTCCTGTGAAGCGTGCTACTAATCAGGAGTAGCAAACCAGGACAGCTAAGAATTGTCTCCTTAGTTTTGAGGGCTGTGATATACTCACTACTTTGACTGAAATGAAAATAAAAAACAACAATAACTCTGTACAGGGAAAAACCTGAAAACTTGAGAAGGTTCAGAAATTAAGAAGGATGAAAAAAGCTGTCCATTAACCTCACTGCCAAAACTACATATTAGTACTTGCACAAAGGAGACAATCCAATGTAGAAATATATTAACTCACTGAACAGACAAGTTCTCCCTGCCATTTCCTTCCCTTATGTTATTGACAAAAAATGGCATTAACTTTTAAGCACAACTCGGCAGTATTTGTGAGTGAACAACTCCCTTCAAGTGCAACCACCACCAGCAAAACTTTTAACCAAAGAAATAGGCTCACAAGGAATTAAGCCAGCTGTACCAAGAACAACATCTATCCTGTAGTGCCCTCACCAAAACATCATCTGTTTGTAGAGCCCTAAGCAACAGACTCCAGGTCCTGCACCGCGACATAGAGGGCTGCAGGCTCCAGCTCTATGAAACAATCACTGATTCCTCAAACCACCTCACCTGCTGAACCAAGACATTGCCAGTGCCCTAAGAAAGTTCTGATGGCAAGTGTGTATCAAATCCCACCTTCCTTGGGTCTTAATGTGCCTTACTCAAGAGGTTTGGAAAGTAGTCTTCCTCCACCTGCAGTCTTCAGTCTTCCTTGACTAGTCAGCCATCTATGCAAATACCTGAGTGTTCCCCTGGACAAACAGCCACTTCTTTATTTACATGTTACAGACACTACACAGTAGGTTTCATGTGCTTAGAGAAGTATCTTACCTTGACTTTACCCCTTTCGTTTCCAACAATATCCTGCAAAAGTTTTGAGGGGAAAGAAGGGAAAAAATATTTTCAACAGCGATAAAATAACATACAAAATTTACTATTAATTATCATTTAAATAATGTAAATTTAACAGGATTTGATAGAAAAAATGGAGTTCCAAATAGTTCAGAGGAACTTGCAAAACAAGTAGAAAATTAGCTCCTTACCATAACAATGGGTTGAACTGAAGATATTTTGCAATTCTTTCCCCCCCATGACTCAATGCTGGGATACAGCCCTTTAGCCAGTATATACTGCTCCCCTGTAAACTCGGGATTCTCATAAGCCACCCATCTAAAAGAGAGAGTGATTGGTAGAAGTCACACTACTTTTCCAATATACAGATGTGTACATTCATTACTGTCTTAATGTAAGAACAAATAAAAAGTTTCTGAAATGCCAAACTGTGATGCTGTTAAAACCCTAAACAAACCAGTGTATCTGATAGTGCAAACCCTATGCAAATTTTACTACCTTCTTGCACTATGTTGATACAAATCAAAGTGAATTAGCTAAAGCAAAGCACAAGTTCAGACACATCACATATCATAAAAGTTATCTTCAGTAAGAATATTTCAAGATGTTTTACAATTTTATTATTTTACCAAGGTCAAGTTCTTCTCTTAAAAAAAAAAAAAAAAAAAAAAAACCCAGAACACCAGACAGATATCAGAACTTAGCTTTTTTAATAGAACTAACTTTCAGAGCAATCTGAGCAGTAAATGTAGCAATACTGACTTTTAATGTTGCCCCCAGCTACGGCTCAGTTGTGTTTAAGCAAATGCACACCCTAACAGGATGCTGAGCTGCAACAACAGGCATATAGTCTAAGCAGAGGAGACTGTTCCCTGCTAGGAGTCAGAGAGAGCAAGAAGAATATCCTTGAAAGCTAAGCACCAAAACCACCACAAATTTGACCAGATCAATGCATTTAAATGCAAAGCTGTTATTGTAACTACTCAGTTGGATCTCATGCTTAACATAGGCCACAAACTCAGAGATCTGCATCAAGTCTTCTGTCTCAGTCAGAATATGCCTTTTTAAAAAGCTTTCAACTTTTGACATGATACACACTTGAAGTATTGGAAAAGCAACCCAATCACTACATATATCTCTCTGATGTCCAATTACTCCTGCAGTCTTTAGGTCCAATCTTAAATATCTTGCTAAGAATAGTATACTACATTCAATAAATCTTCTGTTACAGTGTTCTTCTCACCCTGATTCCATACTGAAAGCCCAAACAGAGCACTTCCTGCATCTATACTACCTTTGATTTTGTGATTACCTGCAGAACTTGACTTGCTTTTCACTGCTATACTTCCCAAGCTTTCCCATACTTACAACTTTTTTTTTATCTGTTTGGTTGTTTTTTTGAGCGCCTATATGAGATCAGACCACAGTAGCAGCTGCATTTCATTCATTATATTTATGCAGGAATCAGGACATCTTGCTGGTTCCTGATTCTACAAGAAAAACTTCTACTCAGAGTCAACTTGCTTTTAATTTTAGCCACTGTAGTGCATAATGAGTATATGCTAGGTTATGCCAAAATCCACTTTCAATCGGCTCAGAAACTTACTCAGTTTCTACACTAACAAAAATTTCATATCACAAAGCAGTAAAATGAGACAGATCTTAAAATCTGCAGGGGAAGGTAACTCTCAACATCAAAATTCCCCATTAATTTATGTGTGTTAATCAGTTGGATTCTACTAAGCTGCAGTTTTATTCCCGGTACAAATGCCAGAGTCTCTGCAGATACAAGAAGTGGGGTAACTTCAAACTGAAATAAAGGTACATCAACATGTATGTGCCAAGAGTATGAACTTTGTTTTACTTGTCCATGGCAAACACTCAAACAGTGAATCACACACATCACTATTCACGTCTCTTGGTTTGCCTCAGATATAATCAATTATTCCAACTTGTTACACACTAATTACTTACAGCATATTTCAAGGTCCATTTCAAAATCACCTCAGAGTAATTCATCAAAGAGACATTGGTATGTACAATAAATTGAGCAGAGAGTTCAAATGTCTCAGGTGTGTCTATACCTGTATATCACATATGCCAAAAGCAGTGAAAATGAGGTTTCCTAAGCAATTTCTTCAGCAGGCATTCATTAGATTTTTCAGTGCTAAGTGCCAGGATCCAGCTATGGTGCACAGTAGTTTTACTCATTTGAGATCTATGCAAACAAGTGGTTTTGATATAAAATTAACTGTAAGACATGTCAGCAGCCTCCTAAGAGCCCCTTGATAGCAGTTATTTAGTTCCCCCCAGCCTGAATGCAGAAGTAATCAACAAATCTCACTTGCACATGTTTACATTTAAATAAATGGGATTTAAATAATTAAGTGCCACTCTTCCATGCAAGTCAGCCCATGCAGTCAGACAGTTCCTAGAGTCAGGGCTTAGTGGTGAAATACTTGTGCTTCTCCACTTAATTCAGAAGCCCATATAAGCTGCTGAAAGTAGTAATAACATCATCAAGGACAGGCAGCTGAATTCAGTACCAGCTAAACCTGCCAGACCTCAAGATTATCCCTAGGAAGGAGCACTGCCTTAATCCAACTTCTGACTTCACAGAAAGGCCGGAGAGCAAGATATTGCCTCCACACCTGAGCAAGAGAGTCACACTCCAGCTGCCAGGCACAACAAAAACTGAAGTGCTGTTCTGCAGCATGGCAGCAACCATCCTGCCCCACAGGCAATGAGCTCTCCTAGCACAACAGATTTTGTAACCCCCAGATGCACAAACTGCCCTCATGAGGCTGAGCAACAGCTCCATCCCAGGCTGCTGGCAGGAGGGTGCTGGAGACCTTTCCTCCTGGGCACCATCCATGCCCCTGAAGCCAGAAGTAGCATAAAGCTTTGATTATGTACTGTTAGTACTATTGCACACAGAGAATCTTTCACCAAAAACCTCTACATATGACATCTAGGAAGTGCAGCTCCAAACCGGGTCTGAATGTACAGGCAAGAAAATAATCCAGACATGGATAACTCACCAAAAATCAGATTTGCCCTCAGTTAGCCCGGGACTCACCTTGTCTGACTCTAGGAAGGAGGTCAGAAAGTTAACTGGCACTTGCAGACTTGTACAATATTAACAGATAGAATGAGGTAATAAAATTGTATTTATAGGAGAGAGAAAACGGGTTCATCATGCTCCTTTGTGACTGTGATTCTTATCCCAGGGACCTGCAAGCTTGAATTTTATGACTTCTTTAAAGATTTTTTTCTGAACATCAGTTCAGATATACAGAGAAGTTAAAGCTTTGTTTGAAGTGCTCTCCAGTGGAGTAACCAAGGGTACTTGCCCTTTTCAGCTCCCAGTGAAGGTTTGTTCCTGTACCTTGTGTCTCCAGTTTCACCCACGTTACCTTCCTGAGTGCATCTAGGTTAAATTTACTATCTTCTGGTTTCTGTATGTGAACCACTCATTACCTAATTATTTCCTTAATATCACTCACTATCCATACACACTCTAGCAACCCAATCTACATTGTGGATTAATTACTTGAAAACTAGGGGAAAACCAGGCTGATAACACAACCACAGTAAACAGATGACTACATAAAATAAACAAATCTGGGAAAATTCTTCCAGCAAGTTCAAAGGGAATTGACTAAAAGACAAGAGCTTCTTCAGGAGTTCTGGCAAAAGTTTGGTGTGTTTACAGGTAAAGAAAAGGCACATTTCAAACACGCAGTTCCTGTGATTTTGATCACTGTTAAATAAAAGCTTGAAGTTTTTAAGCAGAGGGGAAACCAAAATAGTACAACACTTGGTTTTAGTACTTGCTTGAACTTGTAAAGGGTGTTACCTGTTGCTAGTAAATAGTTCAATTTTCCACCACTTCAAATTCTGCCAGTTTGAAAGTAAAGTTCAAACCCTACTTAAAAGAAGAAAGGCCCCTCCTATTTCCAGGCAGCCTGGATTGCTTTCTCCCACCCTAATGGCAGAAAAATAATTTTTGAATTTTATGTTTGGCCAGTCTCCGAAAAATGCTCAAGAGCAAAACATTTTCATTTTTAAAGAAGTACATTTTCATTTTTCAAGAAGTCAATCCTCATCTCCTTAGGATATATTTTTAGGATGTCTTTACAATGGATTTAGCAAAGACATGAAAATATTGCTTGGAAACATGTTTAGAAACACTTAGAAATTTGGAAATTTTAATGCAGCTAGTGCTGAATTGCCCCAAAATTGAATAGTTCCCCCCAAATGCAGAGCTGGGCTGTCTCCAGCAATACAGTTCAGAGCTGCAGCTGAGCTCAGAACTCATTCCATAGTATCTGTGCACTGCAGTGTCAGGCTTCCTTTTCTTTGACATACCCTTTAAATTACAGAGCAATCAAATTAATTATGTGGGAAATACAGATCATCTGTTATCTTACTGCTCTAACTGCTTACCCCAGATACCTCTAGTTAAAAAATTGCAATGAAAGGTTGAGGGCTTCTTAAATTTTTGACTTATTTTAATTAAGTGTTCTCAATATAATACCAGGAAGGTTACTTCAAAATATTATGACAAGCTTTTATTGAATCTGTCACAGTTCACTATGTTATCATCTGCATTACAACCTGAACAGCTCAGGAAATTGCTCAATGGATTATTCATTGCCCCGTGACAGATTTCTTGGAAGGAAAGATATAAAAAAAATCTTCTACCTGAACAGACGGTTAACACTTAAAATAAAAGCACTGTACTGCCAAACATGACTTCACACAGATCATTCAAGTTTTCTGGCACTTTAACATTTAGTAAGATCACCACAAAACCCCCAAACACTCTCAATCTTTCTGGAAACAGAGGGGTTGTACAAGACACTTAAGGGCTGAGTGCTAGCCACCTGTTATGAGCAATGCATCTGAATTTTTAAAAAGCTTATTGCTACAAATTACATCTTTTGGAGTCTAGAAAGTGAGATTACAGAAGTGGTAGCAGAGTCTAGTTCAAGTTTTGTTCCTAAAGACTTCTAGCCACCTCTGCCATCAGTGTTAAAGCCACTCTTAATTACTAGAATGCTCAAACTCATGTATGATTCCTATCTCAGATGCAACAGACATATTTACCAGAACAACTACATGAAGGGCATGATAGGTAACCCACAATTTGTTTCCCAACCTTCAGAGACGACTCTTTCCCAGGGATCTCTCTTGCATATTACAGAAGACAAAAGAGCACAGGGGCTTCAAGGGTCACCAGGCAGAAAAAAACCTGCTGTCACACCATATTCATACAGAAATTAAAAGCATTCCGCTGGAATGCACCGAGCTTGATTCTGCAACCTTTATCCAGACAAAACTTGCAGAGATATAGCACAGATAACACACTGAAGATTTTGGGTGTGGCTGGGTAAGGCAGAGCTTCCAGCAAGTCACCTGCATGCATACCAGGCAAGGAGACAGACTGTACATTTCATGCTTTTTTGGTTCTGGTACTTTAGTTAATTTTGTGTGTTTGCAGCCATGATTGCTAATACTTGTCAGCATTTCCAAAATACTTTGATACGGTCTGCAAGGCTGTGAAACTCAATCTGCAGTTGATGGACTCGACTAATCAAACAGCAAAGTCTATCAGCTGATCAACTGCATGTGATAGCACATGTGGCACTAAGAGGTGGTTTGTTAATGGCCAGGGCTAATATACACTTCTGGGAACCCTATGTTTAACAAAACCCCAAACAAACAATAAACACCAACACCACAGCACTAAACCACTGTTAAACCTACAGGATTCACTGCAAAAGCAATGTTAATTTTCAGAACAGTTACTCTCCCTAGTATCAGAAGGTATTAGTGAGCATAGTAGAAGTTATCTCTAAAACACAAGAACAAGCAATCTACCTCTGGTCAAATGCAAGAAGCCTGGAGATTAGTTTCAAAAGTGGAAATTATTTCCATAACAATTTTGCTGTTGAAATGCTTCAAACAAATGCAGCCACAAGAACAAGCTATTCCTTCCTCTCTTGATGAAATCTCATCTCATGCTTTCATACTCTGTGTATCAGAAAGTCAATGCTTCTTGGGACCATCTTATCTTATTGTAAGAAGAAAGATGATTTACTGTACCTATTCACCAAAACTTTACTTTTCACATTCTGTGGTTAAGGGGAGAAAATTTTATCTGAAGACTCCACATAGAAGTCCCAAAATACAGCTGCAAACACCATCAATTTCTATAAAGACCAGCATATCTAAAATGAAAGAGTGAATAAAAATATCACTTACATGCCACTTAGCACATTTATAGACTGTGTCCTCAGCCCATATCCAGTGTCTTTCAAATTGGAAATGATACCTAACACGTTGATATTGGAACCCTTTGATCCAAAGTCTTTTTCACTGTACATTATCATATGGGAGCTTGTGAAATCCTGTTAAAACAAAGAGGAGCTCCATAAGGAAAGTGCCACATCATGACATCTCAGAGCACTCAGGAGATGCCTACTGTGTGTTCTTAGAACTTACACCAACAATTGGTCGCAGGGACTGCACCTCCTCATCGTAGCCACCCCAGTCTGCCCAATCCCGATACGCTCCTTCTTCCAGCAGGTACTGGTGGCCTTCAAACCCAGGCTTCTCGTAAGCAACCCAACTGAACAACAACAACAACAGAGTCTGAACGTGAAAATGGACAAGTGCCACTCCATGTTTTTATGGAGCAGATATAGATGCAATATTTATTCTTTTGCTGTGAATATTTTCGAATTTAGCCCTCAACCCAAAAAATACAAAAACAAAATAAACAGAGACTGGATTTGTCCACTGCAACTATGGAGTTACTACTTCAGCTGAAGGGTAAATACCACTTTTCCACACTTACACTCCTCCCAGTACTTTCATGGATCCCACTGATGTAAGTGGAAGTCTTGTCTTGTCTTCTGATTCCTTGTCATCAAGCATAAAGACCTCCGATTCTATTTCCACATGTTTTCCTTCAAAGAAAGGCTTTTCATAAACAATTACCTGGAGTAGAAATGAAGGAAAAGAAATATTGCAGGGAGGATGATGAATTCTGACAACAGACAGTTTCTTTAGCATGGGCAAATAGAGGGAGAATGCAAAATGATGAAACCAACTAGTGGGATCTCTCCTCTACAAGAGGCCTTTCCACTAGAGATGCAACGTGAGGGCTTGAGCATTCATTACCCATCTGCATCATCTCGATTGCTGTTATACTGTCATTTATGCATGTGATGGATGCAGAAATGTAACAGAAGTTATATTTTCATGGTGTAGTCACATACAAAAGGACTACCCAGTAAACCATCAGTAGTTGGCATCCAATCAAAGCATACTTATCTACCCACATGTAGTTCATGTGATGTAAAACAGCTTTGGACAATCAACACATACTGACTTTTACCTTTGGCTCCCCACTGAATTCAACTTTGCGGCCACCCTGTTAAAAGAAAGAAAAAAGAAGAAAAAATTAAGCTGTTCATGACTTAGACACTGGTAGATGTCTCTACGAGTCATCAATTCTTTGCAGAAAGTCAGGACCAAGCTTAAATATTCCTTAAAGAGTGCAAGTGAAAAAAAATGGCAGATTAATGGCAAAGATGCATGTAATCAAATGTTGTAAGTTCAAGAATTTTATAGACCAAAAATTTTAGTTTTTTTTAAAAAGTTACATTTTTCTAAGTCTTGAAAAATCTAACCACCTTAACACATTATTTCTAACATATAAACATAGGTCATTTAACTTTAAGTAATAGCAGTAGTTTACCATTTTCAAGGGTCTCATGGACCTAATGTAGGCTTCCTTCTTCTCCCAGAATAATAAACTAGGATATTCACCAGGTTCCAACATTAAAGGGACTCCCTGGAAACCAGGCTCTTCATAAAGAAGCCATCTAAAAGTAGAGGAGTGGAGGGACAAAAGTAAGACATAAAACCCCCAGAACAATTCTGAACAGTAAAGAACAAGACAATATGCTTACTTTAGGAACAAGATCATTGTTCCCTTTAAAGGGAGATTCCAAGCTAATACAAACTGGCTCAAATTGGTATAGTTTCATTGCAGACACATGGCTCCAAGAAACAAGCAAGGTGCTTTAGTTTTGTTACTGTCTGTAGCTGAATGTTTGATACATTGTGTGCCCCGTATTCACATCACTCAGTAAGCCTGTGGCTTGTGGCTGGTCATGCATGGTACTTCCAAGGGCTCAGTACTGGGGTAAATTCTGTTTAATACCTTAATATTAATGATTTAGATGAGGGGATTTGAGTGCTCCTCCAGCTGTTTTGCAGATGACAAGAAGTTGGGTGATCTGCTGAATGATAAGGAATCTTTACAGGGGGATCTGGATCAATGGGCCAAGGCCAATGGGATGAGGTTCAACATGGGAAAGTGCCAGGTCACAACATTCCCAAGCAGTGCTTCAGGACTGGGGAAGAGTGGCTGAAAAGCTGCTTGGCAGAAAAAGACCTGGGGGTGCTGGTCAACAGCAGTTTTACTTAAGCCAGCTGTGCCCAGGTGGCCAAGAAGGCCAATGGCATCCTGGCCTGTATCAGCAACAGCGTGGCCAGCAGGACAAGGCAGTGACTGTCCCCCTGTACTCAACACTGGTGATACCACACCTCAAATCCTGTGTTTCAGGATCAGTTTTGGACCCCTCACTATACCAAGGACATTGAGGGGCTGGATCATGTCTAGAAGGGGACAATTGAACTGGTGAAAGGTCTGGAGCACAACTCTAATAAGAATGGCTGAGGGAGCTGGAGGTGCTCAGCCTGGAAAGAATGAGATTCTGGGGAGATCTCACTGCTCTTTACAACTGCCTTGAAAAGAGGTAGTAGGCAGGTAGTGACCAGACAAGTGGAAGTGGCCTCAAGCTGCACCTGTGGAGGTTTAGACTGGATACTAGGAAAAAATAATTCACTGAAAGAGCTGTCACTGTAACAGGCTGCTCAGGGGAGTGGTGGAGTCACAATCCCTGTAGGCATTTAAAAGATGTGCAGTAGTGGTGCTTAGGGACATGGTTTAGTGGTGGACTTGGCAGTGTTGGGTTAATGGTGGTACTGGATGGTCTTACAAGGCCTTTTCCACCCTAAGGGATTCCATGACTAACTTCACTGCAAGAACTGACACACATGGAAGAACAAGGAGAGAGTACAGTCAGAAGATAAAGGTGCATTGACTCATTTTTGTTGGCAGCTTTTAACAAACAGCAATTAAGCATGAACACTGGGAAACTTTAAGATGATACAACCACACCCACATGGCAAGGTGACTCAGAATCAGAGCCTCCCTCACCTGCCAACACAGTGAACTATGTCATGCCTGTAAAATAAAGGCAAAAAACCCCCTAACCCTGCAACATGCAAAAAAGCAGCAGCCATCTGCAGAATTTCTCATGGAAGTGACTTCTTTCTACACTGGACTAATAGACAGATATCCAAGAAAGACAGTTGAAAAATGAATATATTTCACTTCCTAGGGGAAATATTAGTCTGCTCTCCTTCAGGGATACAAATGCAAGAGAGAGATATTAAGACAGCAAGAATGCATGTGGATTTAGTAAAACAATGCTGTTACACTAATGCAAAATAAAGACAGCTCAGATGTGCACAGGCTTTGCCTTCTTCCCAAAAGCCTGTAATTTTACTGGTCACAGGTAGCTTTTAAGTGAGACAGAAATAAAATGGAGACACAGATGAAGTGAATTAACAATCAACCTGCAAATAACATATCTGATTTCCTTACTCTTGCGAGACATGTAATTTGGATTGAGGTTGCAGTTTACCAGAAATAACTTCCTGTGAGAGAACCAACTACTTGGACATCTTCAAATTTGCCCACATACCAAAATGCTTCATTTTTTTTTCCACAAATCAAGGTGCAAATATTTACTCAGATAAAATACCCTTTGCCTAACAACAAAAATGTCTGTACATCATTTGGTAGATTTGAAACATCTCTGCTTTACATATTTCTATAAAAAGTGATATGTAACACCTGCCTTCAGCTAGGCAGTTTTTGATAGTTAGACTATTTGCAGCAAGGCAAGTGCTATCAGTGCCCAAACATAAGAGCTAACAACCAACCTCTGTACACCCTGTAAGAAGTTCTGCAGGATGACTGGAAGTGGCTCCAGTCTCACTTTTTCTGAAAGAAGCTTCTTTCTCTCTTCTGCATACTTTTCCCAGTGCTACTTTGAAGCATGTTTTCCATAACAATTAACTAGTTTGTTTATTAAGCCATGAAAACTAATACTGGTACAGAACCTGGGTTGCTCCTTAGAAGTCTCCTTTCTCATAAAAACTTGCCTGGTTCACAATATTACCCTCCTAATGCAGATGGCCAGATATTTTCAGGTGACATAACATCTTTGTATTACACATCACCATAAAAAACTTGATCAAAATGCACTGTGAAATACAACAATGTCACATATGGACTCTCTAAAGCACTAAGTCTTAGTTTATAACAGAAGGGCTTCAAAAATTTTCTTCTTTGGATGATTTCAAGTTTAGAAGAAAGCAAGTGGGAAATGTAGTCTTCTTATAACAATCCATTCCCTGCCCTCACTTATGGTAAGTTTGCCTGAATGAAAAAAAGCAGGAGAGGCAAACTCATTCCTTGGCTACAAATACGCAAGGGTTATTCAGTATTTGCTACACGCAAGCAGAAGAAAATCTAGCTCTAACAAAACATTCTAGGTCAGACTCCCCAAGAGTGAAGCATTACAGTGATGTACTAACACTACTGTCAACAAATAGACTGCCAAAATATAGGACTAGAATAAATACAGCCTGCTCGCGAGTCTGACAGGTGTAACCAATGGTTTAAACTAAATTCCTGTCATCGCACTACACATTCATACAGAGCTGCATACTTACATGCCCCAATGCACTTTAATAGAACAAGTCTTCTGAGTGGTTCCAAACACCCCTGTTTCTTCAGTGTCATCAAAAAAGGAAGTCACGATTCCTAACCCTTCAGGCTCTGTATACAAATCAATTCGGCAAACCCTGTAATCCTGAAAAATGAAGATTGCCATAATCACTTGATCTGTGCTGGGAGTTCTATAATTACTGTGCATAACTAAATCAGTTTTGAAACACCTGTTTATTTTAAATTGTTTCCCCCCCTTGTCAATTACTACTGCTATTAGATGCCTATAATAAAAGTATAGCTAAGCCAGTTTGCCTGTCTCTGAAGCAAGACAGTCAGTCAATCTCTAATCAGCATTTACATTGTTTACTTTCTGCCATCTAGGCAGGAATGCATCTTCTTGCATCAGTTAACATCTCCTCTAGCAAATTAAATCCTAAGATAATAGCAAACAAGCCATCCTTGAAGTGAACTGCAACTTAAACAAGAATTGTAGTTACAAGCAATATATATTCCTCCTTTTTCCTTTCCTGCTCAAATAACTTTATCGCTTGTGCTTGTTTTGGCAACCTGTAATTGTAACTACTTAATGGTAGGTTAAAAGTGCATAGAAAAGATGTTCCATCACGTGTGAAACTTACCAGTAAGTTTGCCCATACCAGGGAAACCAAAGTTTGGTGTTTCACACTGAAGTCTGTATTGAGTGCAAGTTTGGTTTGTATTGGAAATAAAAGAAAAAGCCATATTTTGAAAATACCAAATTATTGATGGTTTTCTGGGATGCTTTTCCTGACACTGACCAGACTACAAAGCATATGCTGTATGTAGCATTTTGGTGGCTATTCTAATAAAGCCCACCAAATTTCTGTTCCTATCCTGTCCTTCCTCTTGATGTTACCACAACCCCCACTGCACAAAAGCCCTCACATGCATTTTGTGATTAAACATGAAATTCAACATAGAATATTGTTTCATGCACTTGTAGCTCATGTTACACTTGTGTCCTAATAGACCAATCACACTCTCTATCAGTATAAAACATCACTGTACATTAAGCTCTATAAAAAAATTTTGACTTGTATTACTTGCCTTAACAACATGCCTTATTGAACCGATCACTGCAGGCTTTTGAGATGTGCAGTCACTTTGCTCTTCAGAAGCACCTGCACCCCAAATATCTGTGAGTTCCAACTCTCCTTCTTCCAATGGAATAGAGGGGCCTTCAAAATTTGGTTTTTCATAGAGTATCCAGCTTAAAATAAATTTTTAAAAATCTAATTTTTCATGGTGCTTTATCAAGTGTGATTTGCAAAAATCATGATCCCACTTAACAAATCGTTTCATACACACTACTGTTTCCAAACCCTTGCCATTTCCCCAATACAGCTTATTCACCCAACACTGCTGATGCAAGCCATTTTCAGTCTCTGTGATACCTTTAAAAACAATGATAAAACCAAAAATGTCTACTGCTGAATTGTACTTTCACAAAAAACTCCTCCACCTTATAAAACTGATAATTTAGGGCAGCAAAGACTACTATCTCTGAATACCAGACTTCGTATGAGATACTAATCAGAACCAATTTGTACATCAGAGAAAACAATGACACTGCAGACTGCTGCATCATGTATAAACAGAGAAGTTGCTTGGATCCTGTGAACAACAGCCTGGAGTTCCACAGGAGCTGGGGTAGATGTGCTAGAGAATGATAAGACTGCTCAGAAGACAAGGACAACTTCATTTTTAATGGTAGAAGAGAATATATAACTAAATAAGAACTTGATCCATCTGCAAATACAAGCCCTTCACTCAGGCTCTCAATGGAAGGAGGAAAAATCCCAAACCCAGTCCCTCTAGACCACGCTAGAAAAGATGACCTGGTTTACAGAGATCAAAAGGTTTTTGTTCCAGTTTTCTGAAGCTAAACAGCAATCAGTTTGCTTCCCAGTACCTCCTACTGTGGCTAGCCCTCGTGTCTGCACCTCACTATCAGATAATTACTTTTGAGAACCTGCTATTTGACTGCATACAGCCTGGCCACAGCATAACTTGCTGCGCTAGCCACACTACTAATGGTCCCTCTGTTGATGCTATGAAGAAAGCAGGAGATGAACTTGCTTTGAATTACTCTTGGGCAATACAGCTTCTGGAGCAAAATCCTTCCTTTTGTCAGACAAACAGTCAATTATCTCTACAGCACCATCCTATTCCTTTGGTCATGAAATAATTATGTAAGACCTAGCTTAAAACTTATTTGCTAGCCTTTTAGCCCAATCCAAATACTATGCAAGAATCCCTAATGATCAGGGGAGTTGAAGGGCATGAACAGAATCTGTCATTTCATCCCACACCTATGCCTGGTGACACCTCGCACCCTGCCAGATGCTAACACTCATTCAATTAGTCAGCAAAATAAGTTTTCCAGCTCAGAACTTCCTGCTGCAGAGGTAAAATGCCCTATTTCTTGCTCACAGCTCTACATTGTTACAAGCCAGACTTACTGTGAATCATATGCCAGTTCTGCTTCAAAACATTTTGGATAGAGTAAAAATCATTGCATAAAGAGTAAAAATTGATCTCTTACCATCCTCTGATGACTTTAACTAAAATTGTTGGTGACAGAACCCAAGAACTGCAATCTGGAACATCATGGAAAACTTCAATGCCAGCTTTTTGACAGTCTGAGTCACAGTATATCACCAGCTGTGTTAAAAAAAATCCAACAAAACAGAAAAACACACCAGTAACATATAGTTCTATCTTCCTAAGCTTTAAATATAGAAAGGAACACTAAAACTTTTAAAGTTGATCTTACCTTGCCAGGTCTGGGATTGATTTTACTTTGTCCATTTCTTGGGAGTGTCTAACAGACAGTGAGAAGAGAAAAAAAAATCACAAAAAAACCCCACAAAATCAAAAGCATTTTCAATAAAGATACTCAGCTATAGAAAAAGGGCTAGTAGAACAAAATAAAAAATACTCTGAATAGTAAAAGTTGGTAACCTTTTAACTATACCTACTTACCACTTCAATCTCTACTTCCCATTGCAGAGCAGCATCTTGTCACAAATGTATAAATTTATACACTTTTTTAAAACTCTGAATTATCATCTCACTGAAGTCGACTAACCTCAGATCTGAAATGCTTTAAAATCATCCTGATCATCTTCCTACATAGCCCAGGATTTCAATACCAAGAGACTATTTTAAAAACTGCCACTGATAAAGTACATGCTGTACAATAATAATGATGAGTTTAAATGTCTAAAAATGTCAAGCCATAAAGCATGGTGTATTTTTAAGAAATATATGAAAATACTGAGGATGCATGATGGCACATACATGTACGAGCTAATCAGCATAATCTATTTTCTAACAGGTTTCCTCAAACAGCTGAGACTGCACACTAGGGGATAAACTAAAAATATTCAGAACAACTAAAACACATGAAGGTATACAAAATCTAAAACAATGCTGAAGTCAGCAGTAAATTGTATGATATATGTATGGGAAAGTTGTGGTTGCATCACGTCACCTTCAAACAAATAAAGCAAGCATTGAAATTATGTGTTTGGTTTCCTAGCAAGGATAGGAGTGTTCATTTGGGGACAGGGTCCTGCTCTTCTAGGAATGATTCACGCAAACAAAAAGACAAAAACAGATCCTGCCCTTAAATAGGTAACCAGCAACACGTGCAAGGAATTAAAGAGAACATAGTAGTCAATATGCAGAGCAGGCAGTGGTCGCAAGACACTTCTTAACCACCACCAGGTTTTTGTAGGCATCATCAAGACGTGTTGAAGCACAACTGGTTTTTTAGCCTGCGCTTCAATTCCAGTTAAAACTTGTTCTGTGTTTTGAGGAATGCCAAAGTCATTGTTTTGGGCTGCCCTTACTCCTTCCTTCACATTACCCACTAGCCATTGCATCACCATTTTCTTAGTCAGTGGAAGATGCACAGCAGGTACACCTCACAGAAACCTTTTTGATTCCTAACTTGAGGAAAACATTTCAGTCAGCAGCAGTGCCACAGAAATCCAGAAACCCTTTGAGCAAAACATTCCAGTCAGCAACAGTGCCACAGAAATCCAGAAACCCTTTGAAGCCTAAAGGATTAGGTATGAAGCCTAAAGTCTTAGGTATGTACACACTCCACTGCTATATCGGACCTCCACATTCTAATGCAAAATTGAAACCCACTCAAGAAAAACAGTTTAAGTAGCAAAAAACAAACTAAGACAGTACTAGGCATCTAGCTTTAAACCAAGTTTTTAAATCCAAGCAGGACCAACAGAATAAGAAAGCCTCTTTAACTGGCAATATAAATCTACTCTACTATAAATAACGCCCCTAATTTTCATTTCCACTCTAATTAAGAAAACTTCCCCATAAGAGAAGAATCTACATTCTCAGAACTGCAAGCTACCATGGATGGTTGTCTCCTGCAAGGTGACAAAGAAAGGAGCTAATTCTGCTACCTCAGTCCTTTTAGTAGAACTGATATAGCAGATAACCATTAGCTTTGGAAAGTATTTCTCGAACTTCTTACATGCTGCTTCAATTCCACAGGTCCTGTTCATAAGGCTATTAAACTTTAGAAAACATATTTCTTCCCATGGTTTTTAAATCTCCTGATTACAGTTTTCCTCCCAGGTCACAATAAGGACTTGCATTAACAGAAATAGCAAATACTACAGGACATTGAATCATTATTTTAAAAACAGAAATTACAAATATATTCCATATTAAAGTTGCTTTGAGGGGAAAACATAGGTCTGTCTTCAGTCATGAAGAACAGATGCTTGTAATCAGACCAAGGGACAGCCCTGCACTGTAGCAGCACTTTCAATAATCACTCCTATCCAGTTATTACAGTATTCTTAAAGAACATATATATTTTTATGCCAATACATGGGAATACAACAGAGAGCTAAAATAAAGAATTTGCTCTGTTACTTATTTAACTGTACAATGCCTAAATGTCTTGTTAGAAGAGAAGAAAGATTACTTCAACAGAAGCTTTCTGAAGTTAACAGAAAGCATCCTATAATTTACAAAAAAAAATAAAGTTAGCATAAGATTTGTTTCAATATAATACAAAATCAAGCACAAAGACATATTCAAAAAATGCTTTCCATTCATATTTGCAAAAAGTCTCAAAATAAAGACCCCTTAATTATGTTGACAGATGCAATATAATATTCATTTTCAGATAAAACTGTACCATAGCTAAGTTCCTCTCAATGTATTTGTAATCTATATATATCCCAAAGAGGGGAAACAAAACAATATATGCACATTGTCTATCAAAAACATAAAAGCTGGATAACTTTGCAGGCAGCTTTTTAAAAACACAATACTTACATCCACATCTAATAAACCAGGGGGGACATTCGATTCATATCTGCTTGTTCCTAACCAGCTCGAAAAACTTTTCTCAGGATTGCCATAGTTGGGCATTTGTAAACTTAGTTCTTTTTTGGCACTATCTGCTTGCAGGTACTTCTCCACAAAACTTGGAAACTTCACATCTGAAAGAGACTGAATTGCAAAATCAAAATTAACAGTCATTCAGGAGGTCGGCAAACATTGTTTCATTTCCTGAATGATCTTTATTACCTCAGATTTTTGAGGCATGATGAATGGCCCAGAAACATCCTGTTGTAAAGGAGGCATCCCCGAGGAGTCAGTTGCAAAAGCTGTTGTGTTATTTACTGAAGTGACAGAAGGGCTAAAAAACTTTTCTTTAGAAGACAGCAAGCTTGAGAAGAGGGAGCTTTTTTCAAGCCGTGATCTCTTAATTTCACCATCTGTACAATCAATGTTCTCTTTTCCATTTATTTCCTGAGTAAAGGCAGGTTCCTCTCTACATGACTGCAGAGCTTTGAATATGATACTTTGCTCTGTTGATGCACGCTTGGGCCTGACTCTGGCTATTGTTTCCAGGCTTTGCATTTTAATTTGTTGTGCTGGTAACAGATCCTGTGTTTTTTCCCTCCTCAGTCCCAAACCAAAAGTAAATACACTAGGATCAAATACTTTCTCTAAGTTGTCTTCATGAATGGGAGGCATTGCAAAATGGGGTGCTGGAGACTTGGGAAGCTTTGACCTCTTCTTCTTCTGGGGTAAACAAACTGAGCTGTCCAAGTTTTTAATTGTTTCAGCAAACTTCTTCATGTCAGATGGAGAATCAAAAATGCTGTCGTCTTCAGCAGATCCATTACAGGTTTCCCCTGGGCTCTTCTGTGTATTGGTGTTGTGCTCTGATTCTAATACACTGTCTTGATTGCTGCCATCATACTGCAGTGGTGCAAAGTTCAAATCTCCTGGCTTTACCTTTTTATCTCCATTTTCCATCTTCTTAAATTCTGATCTGGAAACCTGAGATGGTAGAGGATATTTATCATCATTGCACGGTGATAAAGCCTCTGTGTTTGGCAGCACTTTTTCTTCATTTCTATGGAATTCTGAGCTTGTGTAATTTCTTTGGTAGAAAGGATCTTGAGCATTTTCAGTTTTTACAGGTGAGTGCAAAGGCAGTTTAAAAGGTGAACTTTCTTTCTTTGCTGTGGTTAATTCTGATTCTGGTTGCTTCAGAGAGACGCTACCAGCATCACTTTTGCTGCTTTGATTAAAAAGGGATATGGCAGCTTTTACTTTAAGTTCTGTTGTCTTCCCAATATCCTCGTAAGATGTAAAGATTTCTCCATTTTTGCCTTTTAACTCTGCAGTGCTTTCTTTCTCCAGTGTGCCATTCTCAAATAACTTCTGGCGACTGCTTTGCTTATTTAATGTTTTATCAGGCTGTTCATTTTCTTTAGGTTGTTTTCCAAATTTCAGCTTTGCTCTGCCAACAAATGTGCTTGGTACAGCATTATTTTTTGAAGCAGGGATGTCAGTAGGTCTCTGGCTCTGGCTAGCACATTTGTTTTCAAACAAGGAAATTTTGTTGGCAATGTTGCTGTTAGTTTTGTTAACTGGTTTTTCAAGAGTGTCCTGCTCACTTTCTAAACTGTCTTGATTCGTAGGTGTTTTAAAATTCAGCTCTATGTTCTTCGGTTTGGCTGGACTACAGGAGGTAAAATGACACAGAGTGACATCTTTAATTAATCTTGAACAGGCTTGTAACAATTTTCAAAACAATAAAAAGTAGAATTATAAACCACAGACAATTCAAATTTTGATATCTCAAAAGGAATCAACTAAAAGAGGAGTAACTATATGGATTAAATAAATTAGACACTAAATAAGGAGTACGTATTTCAAACATATACTTAGTTCTTTAAGGTGAGTAAAACAAACACAGCAACTTACAGCATCTGCAATTGAGGCAGAGAACTCAACTACATATGACTGACAGACATTAACATTTAGCACTGAATAGGCAGAATAAATTATAAACATGCAATTCCCTACAGAGTTTAGAAAACAAATCCCAATTCATTAAGGTGATAATGAGTTGGTTAACATTTGCATATTCTCTCCAATGAGTTTTGAACACATCTGACCAGATTCTTTGCAGCTTTTACACCTACACTGCAGAAGCAACCTCAAATTGAGTGAAAACTCTCCCACTCTCATGAGTGCTTGCAGAAGATGTTAGCTGTCCCCAAGCACTGCATCACCACCTTGGCTAAGCGAACACCACGTGTGAGGACTCTTCCACTTCCTTCAGGTAAACTTAGCTAACAATTTAAATTGTGTAAACTAAGCCTAATAATTTTACAAGAATTGAATTTGGAAACACAAATCTTTTCTATCAGAGTGGACAGAGAGGCATGTACAAGTACATGCACACAGTACTCCTGTGCTGGGGCAGAAGGCACAGCTGAGTGTTTCAAGCTCTTTTCTCTAAATACCTACAACCAGAAAAAATTGTTTTTCCATGTAACTTGCTACTGCATACTGTACAGTATGAACAGCTGTGAAGAGGCAAGGCAGAGGGCTTCAAAATTAATCAGCCAGATCTAAGGAGTGTCAAGGAGCCCACCATCACCTCCAAGACAGTCCTGTTCTCCAGAGAGGAACCTGGAGACACAGCAGTAGGAGGACAGGTAGAAACTGCCCTACATGACAACTGACAAAGGTGGGAGATGAAAAGAAAATAGCTTGCAGCAATCTCCAAGATCCCAAATGCTCTACCAATCAATGGATGATTCTGATATTTAAGTGCTTTCTTCTTTTTTTCACCTACACAAACTGTGTTCACTAAGTTCTCAGGCAGCTCCTCTGCCCAAGAAAGAGGTGTGAGATATAGGAACAACCCAAAACATGAGATCCATTCCCCTCTTCCTCAAGTGATCCATCCCAAGCAAGAAATTAAACCCTTCTAATGCAAGGTTCTTCACTGTACAAGCTTTATTTCTTGGGAATACCATGAGGAAGAAACTTACTGAAATAACAGGAAGATTCAAAAATAGTCACCTACGAATCTGTACAAAGAGCAACTGTTAAAAATCATAGAATCATAGACTATTTAGAGGCTGCAATGGATCTTAAAAGATCATCTAGCCTCTACTCCCCTGCCATGGGCAGGGACACCTCCCACTAGACCAGGTTGCTCAAAGCCTGTTCCAACCTGGCCTTGGACACTGCCAGGGTTGGGGCATCCTCAATCTCTGCAGGCAACCTTTTATAGTGTCTCACCTTCCTCACAGTAAAAAGTTTCTTCCTAATATCCAACATAAATTTCCTGTCTCTCAGTTTGTACCCAGTAGTCCTTGTCCTATCACTACAGTTCCTGGCAAAGAGTTCCTTTTCAGCTTCCCTGTAGACCCCCACCTTCAGATACTGGAAGGTTTTTATGAGGTCTCCATGCAATCTTCTCCTCCCTGTGAAGCCCCAACTCTTTCAGCCTGTCTCCACAGGGAAGGTGCTTTAGTCCTCTTATCAACTTTGTGCCCTGGTCTGGATTTGCTCCAACAGTTCCATGTCCTTCTTATCATCATGTCATTTCAGAGAAGACCTCCCAACACTGCTCCCTCTAACTACCAGCCTACTCAAGCTAGTTCACAACATTATGAAGAATTATGAAAAATGCACGATCAATAAAAGAGGAAATAGCAAACTTAAAATCCACTGGCCATACTTCAGATAGGTGCTAATAAAACACACTTGGAAATTTTAAGGAAAAACAGAAAAACCAAAATGTTCCTGAAAGAGGGAAGGTACGAAGGGAACGATCATAGAGAATAAAATTAAATATATTGACGCAGTACTTTTCATTTGAACTACAACTGGTTTTTCCTAAACTTTTAAAAGTTAAATTATTCTATGACTTTTCTCTTTGGAAAATGACTATGAATTGTAAGGGCCCTCTGAAGATCAGCTAGCCTAACTTCCTACTCAAAACAGGGACAGCTTCAAAGTTAGATCAAGTTACTGAAAGCTTTGCCTGACCAAGTTTTGAATAACTTCAAGGGTCAAGATCTCACAACCTTCCTCGTGAAGCACTGCAGCAGGGCAGCCACTGTTGTTGTGAATTATTTTTGCCTTATATCCCATTAGAACTTCACTGCTACAACTTGCAGCTGTGGCTGTTGTCCCTCCACAGCTCAGAGACAAATCTGGCTCTGCCTTCTCTATAGGTAGTGAGAGATGACTGAGGTCTATCGGCATCCTTCTCTTCTCTCAGCCGAAGAAATCAAGCTGCTTCAGCTTCTCCTCATACATGCTTTGCTCCAGAGCCGTCACCTTCTTTAATGGCTCACTGCTGGACTCATTCCAATTTGGGAACATCTCTCTTACACCAGAAGAGAGTTGGAAGGGGAGGAAGAGCTACAACTCAACCGAGTGACCCAGATGTAGACCCATGAGCACCAAGAACTGCTGGCTATGCTCCTGCCTATGGAGCACAGCACAGCCTTTACCTGGTACAATGATGCACTACTGACACGTGCTGAACTTCCTCCTCACAAGGATCTTTCATACCGTTTTCTGATCAGAAGAAAAATATACTTATCCTTTTCTTTTACTTGTATTTTCGAGAGGTAACACTAATGGCCCAATTATCTTAACAAATTCATTCCCATACCACCCCCTTTTGTCAGCCTGTCACTTGAACTACTATATGCATTTATTTCAACATAACACATATCTTACCCATAAAAATCTGTGTCTCTCTGTATGCCCTGACACAAGCAAGTTTAATGGCTAACAGTGATACTTATCAGCCACATCTAAAACCTCTTTTAAATGAAGAGCTCACCCCTCAAAGGTATAGTTTCAAGCTTTGCAAATTCATGCAGAAACAACCACTTCAACACTTTGTATTTTGTATTCTGTAGTACTTTTGCACAGCAGCAGCAGCCAAACAGCTGAGACCAAAGAGCATGAGAAAGCTCAGCCCTGCAGCTCCACTCACTACAGCTGGCCTCTTCTAATCTTTTCATTACACCTTTTTCCACACTACAAAATACAGGTTTTAAATATAGACAAAAGATGCACTTTATTGCAAGAACTGAGTCTCCAAGCTTGTTATTGCAAGAACTGAGTCTCCAAGCTTGAGTATCCTTTAAGCCTCCCATCTTGTATGGAAAAAACCTAACAGCACAAATGCTTTCTTTCAAAGAATCCAGTGTGGCTCATTCTTACTGATCTGCAATGCCAGGAACAAGCAGGCACAAGAGAAATACCAATGTCCTTCTCTGTGGCTACACCTTGCAGCTAAACCGTGGAAGCAAGCAGTTAAACATCTCCCAACAGTCAAAAATGGAAGGTGAGTCACACATCAAGCTTGCAAGTGGTGCCAAAAAACCACTGATGCCAAAATATCAGATTGAGGTGAGCAAAGAAAAATGGCATGTGAAAAGAGAAGAATAATTCAACAAGTGGGCTTAAATGTAAAGGCAACTACAAAACCATGCCTGAACATAAAGTATGACAACTGAAGCCAAGTTTTCCACTAAGCACATCAAAGTGACTGCTGCCTGAGGTTTTATTTGCCAATTAAGATTTACCATCAACCTCATTTTAGTCTCAAATCTGACAGGTTTCCCGTTCAAAAGCTAGAAGCAAAGTATCCTGTGACTTTCAAGTTATCCGGTACACACACATAAATGGAGAAAATCAAGAAAATGCTATCTTTATTTACAGGAAATCTGCATTTCTGGAGGTGACTGGAGAAACTGACCTGTTTTGAAATTGTTTCCAAAGAAACCTGATTCCCAGAATTGGCACAATGTCATTAGTAAGAGATATCATGCACTTTTAAGGGAGAACTACTTGTATTATATAAAATCCATCTTACAAGGGGCCAAGGAATCTCTAAGCAAATGGGTATTTTTCAACCAGAAAGGAATTAATGCGAACTATCTAAAAAAAACTTTTTGACTTTTGAAAATGAAAAATTTATCTGTTCACAGCAATAACTAGAGAATAAAAACACACCATCTTCTAGTAATGGCACCATCTTTCCCCTTCCCATTTTACAGCACCTTAATCCTCATCCAGGTTTATAGTTCATACGTTCTAATGAATGACTCTAAATTATACCAGATCACCCGAGCATGTAACTCGGGCTAAAGAAATGGCGTGGTGCTGTGCTATGACAGCCATCAGACGCATCAGAAACCTTGCAGGCAACACGGCAGTCCCCACCCAGGGCTAAAGTTCCTATAGCAGCAGATAAGGCCAAGACACCGTGTCACACACCCCACAAAATAGGATGAAATAGAACAGGTTGTTTATGTGTTACAATTCGGTCTTTCAGACAGGACACTCGTCTGTTACTTTACGAGTACAGTAAAAGACAACTCGCTGTACAGCAAGCCCAGGAGATACACAGAAAAAATGAAATTCAGCTACGCAGGTATTTATTACTTCATCATCACTAATGACAGTGACACAGAGAAAAAGACAATATGAAAGCTACCTTTCTTTTGAAGCTGTGAAGATACAAACTCAAGAGTTTAAGATTTGTGATCTATACTGCCAGATGGCAAGGCATCACCCAGTACAAAAATGCCACAGTTTAACTTTCAGTACCAGGCTTTTTAAACTTAAGTTACAAATTAAGGACTCAGATGTAGAGTATTACAAATTGGGCAAAGGAAATTGCTCCTGTGCTTCTCAGATGTGGGAAGCATAATTGCAAACAGACGTGTCTCTTAAACCATCATGTTGAACCTCCACATCCCTCTAACACAAGGACAATTATCAACACTCAGTGTACCTCGGGTGGGCCTACAGGATTCAGTGTGCCCCCACACCTACAACTGAACATGTCAGAATGAGGAGTGCAACAGCACACAGCCCACAGCCGTGGCAACCAAACAACAGAAATGAATAATGCAAACAAATCATTGCCTGTGGATGAGAATGCAACAGTATCCAAGTAATCAATCACTGGTCTCATACTAGTGATAACAGTGAACTTTATGAATACAGCTGCTTCTTTATAATCCTAAGGAAAGCTCTGACCACCTGTTTGACAGTTTCTTCCAGTGTAAAATCAAAAACTGAAAACTAATATATGCATAATTCTGCAAACGTCTGATGTTATTCACATGCATCAAAATTTAAGTGATTCACCCCGCACATACTTAAGAAAGCACCTGTATGTATTCAAAACTTTGGAATGTGATCTATCATATCATTTGAATAATGCAGTTCTACACTGCATACTACATTTTTTCATAAAATAATAGCAGAAATTAGGCTGTTTCATAGAAAACTTGAATCCATTTCTTATTCAAAAGATTTTCACATATAAAATCTTCAATGACACTCTGATTTGGTGAGAGAAAAATTAATGAAAGTCAATGACAGATGAATTAATCTGATCCACAACGATGATGACTGAGCAGTTTTTATATATGTTAAATTATTCGATATAGTGGAATTGACAAAGACATCCCCTATCAATTTAAAAAATTAAAAAATCAATTATTTTTATAATACATGTAGACTACAGTGCTTGTTAAGTGGTAGCTTTAGTTATGGTAACTTATATTTTTTAAGGACAGTTCTTAACTGAGAACAATTTAGACAGATAACAGATACACAGCTAGCATTTCCGTAGAATTCCAAACACAGATACAAGCAAAATTACAGCTACAAGGACAAGGTAAACTAGCTTGTTACTTACAGGCTAATCTTTGTCATGACTGTTCTGGAAGAATCCAAACTCTTCAGCTTCGAGGCGTCTAAATCAGAATTTGCCTGTCTCTCAGCTGACAGACACAGGTCTCCATTTTTAATCCCATCAGTATGCAAGAAAGCTCTTCCATCTGGACCATTACCATTCTTTATTGCTTTGGTATCATTTCTGCCTTCAGCAAATACCAAGTTTTCTGTCTTAGCAGCCAAAGAAGCTTTGGGAGACTCCAAACTGTCTTCCCCAAAAGCCACAGGTATAGCTCCCTTTTCCACTGAAGTTCTTTTTGTCACTGGGTTAGTCTCTGGCGATGCTAAAGGCTGCCTTTTTGAAGAGTAATCTTTAACGTGACCCTTCAAACCAGTAGGGGAAATGGGTACAGTATCTGACTGATTCTTTTTATATGATCTTCTCCTTGCAGAGCTTGTGTTTGAGATCTGCTGCTTGCCCTTGTCAGCTTCAGCTTTAGATGCCCCTTTATGAGCAGATCCAACTTTTAGATCCTGATTACTACCTGAGGAAGAGGAATTTCTTTCAGGAGTCTGTTGAAGAGACCTCACTTTCCGTTCAGGGTTTATTATCTTGTCTGAAAACACCTCAGAATGGGCATCATCCTCAAAACCACATTCTTCCCTTGCAGTATTCTCAGTCTGGTTTCTCTCTCCATTTGGAATGTCACTAGAAGATTGAGACTTTCTCCGTTTTCCAGACCTTTTACTAGCAGATTTTTTATCCATTGTGTCCAAATCACTGCAATTTTCTTCCGATTTAAGAGTCACGGGCTCATTAAGGAGTTCCTCTGTTTTTCTTAGATAGATATCAACAGTTAACACTCTAGCAGAATATGCGTGCTCACTCGCTGCAGATTCCAACTCGTATGGCAAATCCTTTGGTTTTGCATGCCCGGGCTCCTCAGACACCCACGTGTTCACAAGCTGCTTGTGACTTAAGATACTCTTTTCTAAGTCTTCACTAGACAGATTTCTCAAGCTCTGTATGAAATCCGGAGTTGTGGAATTATTTATATCTGTGATGGATTCTTTCTCCAGCCCCAGTGTTTCCACATTCAGGCTGCTCTCACAGAAAGAGTTTTTAATGGTTTCGCTGCTGCCGCTCCAATCTGCTGACCACTCGCTGTCAGAAGAGACTCCCCTACTGCTCCATTCTGAAATCGTATCGTGATACAGAGGTCTTACTTCCCCACTGAAATTATATTCCTGCGCCTCAGGAAGGGCACTTACGTTTCTCACTTGTTTCTCTACTTGAGGAGCTTCGTGTCCTTCTCTGAAGTGCCTACAGTACACTGCCTGTGCCCCGTGAGGAGAACCTGACCTCTCACCCTTATGACGTGAAGTGTGTTCTAGTGAACTTTTGACATTTTTCCTCTTCCCAGTACCAAACAAATTTCCAAGTCTTTCCAAAACTGGTTTCTTTTTATTCTCTTCTCTGGAAGAATCTGGAAGGTGTGACGTGGACTACAAAAACAAACAAACATTTGATTAATGTCAAAATTGTTTCCATAATACATTTTTTTGTTCTAGGACTACCTCTAAATTAAAAGAACACAGTGAATGGAAACAAAACAGTTTACTGAACAATACTAGCTCTCAAAAAAAGAACAACAAAACCCTTGAAAAACAATTAGGACTCCATGATGCTTCTGTATGATTTTGCCTGCATTTGTTTGCAAGTGTGCTCATCTTGCTTTATATAATGGCAGCTTTATATATCCCAAATCTCAAAATTTTGCACAATTAGTTAACATCACCCAAAACGTTACAGAAAAGCATCCTGGTGGCTGCAAGACTGGGGTCAAACTTCACGGTCAAAATTTTCCTTAAAAAACAAGAGTGGGGAATTTAACTTTCTCTCCATACTGGCAGAGTCAGTTTTCACACTTGTGCCGGTAGAGAATAGTTTCAAAGGTGTAAGTTGTCTTACAATTCATACATTTCTCATTAATGAAGTTCAGTAAATATTTGGGTTGTGTTTTGGGCTAAAATCCCCAGAACTATAAAAGCCACTGCATCACTCAGTGAGCATTACTGGGTCAAACACTGCCCTGGATTACTCTTGGCGAAGTTCTGCCTTACAACTTCTAATTAACATGGTAAACAGGAAACACGCAACAGCATAGCCGAGTACACATGCATATTTGCATTTTAATACATTAGCCCTTTTTACATGCCGGTACGATGAATACTTGTTTTGAGACATCTATTTCAAAACACCGCGAGTACTTTCTACCCCGGCCCAGCAGACCTCTGGAGGAGAGCGGGTTTCCTCGGCAGCACAGACCCTGCTCCGGCAGCTTCCAACTTGTTTCTGCTGCAGACACCCAGCTCGCCTGCCACTGTCAGTGCCCGGCGTCCCCCCAGCGCCCAGGGCGGGCCGGGGCTGAAGCCCCCGCGCCCTCTGATCCCTTCCCCGCAGGTATGGCTGCAGAGAAGCAGCCCAGCATCACCTCGCCGCAGGAGTCATGGCCCCTGTTCCGCGCGTTACCAGGAGGGTGAAGCCGCCCGAGGATGCCACTGTCCTCCCCCATCCCAAAACGGGATAAGCAGAAGGAAGGTGCTGTGGCGGGCTTTACCCGCCGCCGGCCGCACCGCATCCTCGCCTCGCCTCACCTCCCCAGCCCGCCGAGCGCCCGACACTCACCGCCCGGCTCGGCGGCCCCTGCACGAAGCCGCCCCACGCACACCGCCGCTACCCGTAGCGCGGCTGCCCCGGCGCCGGCCGTCTGTGAGCTCCGCCCCGGCCCGCCCCCGCAGCCCGCCCCGAGCCACCGCCCCGCCGCGGGCAGCGGCCCTACCTGGCCGGGCCGCCCCTCCCGGCCGCTGAGGGAGGGGCGGCGGCAGCGCCGGACCGGCCCCCAGCGAGGGCAGCGGGAAGCGCGGGCGCCCCCCGGCCACGGGTGAGGCCGTCGAGGGGCGGCGGGGCGCGAGTGGGCGCCGCGCCCCGTAGGTGCCCCAGCAGCCCGCGCTGCGGCTGCCGCCACCTTGTTATTGAGGGCAAAACGCTGCCCCGGGCAAAACCGACGCCCTTTGATGTTGAGGGAAAAGCAACGAGGGTTGGAGGCGGGCGGTTCGCGCCGCCGCCGCCCCGGCGAGCTGCAGTGCGGGCTGCCCGGCGTGAGCCGGCGCCCGGGCCGGGAGAAGGGGCGGCGCAGGGCAGGGGCATCGGCTCGTCCCCGCCCGGCACGATGGCTGCGGGGCAGCGGAGCGTGTGGAGCGGCCGTGACCCGGCCGCCCCCGATGCCGGCCGCTCGGAGGTGCCGGGAGCGGGCGTGGCTTTCCCCCAGCCCCGGCAAGTGTGCGGGGGCTGGCCCCGCCCGGCCGCCGGGGCCCCCGTGGGACATCTGGGTTCAAAGCCCTGCGGGGAGCTGAACCCGCACCTTCCACCTCGCACCGGCGGGCGTGGCTGGCTGCTGTCTGTGCCGCCCGACTATGGCTGCCCGGCCTGGCCGCCCCAGGCACGCCGCCCCCGGCCGGGGACACGGCTGCCGGCGGCCAGGGCTGCCCCGCCTGCCCCCGGCCCCGTTCGGGCCGGCGTGACAATGACTCCGCGGCCGAATGGTGCCGGCGCTCTCCCCGGGCGCTCAATTAGTATTTAATGTTTAATGAATGCTCAACAAGTCCTCTTCTAATTAACGCTTAATGACTTATATGAAGTGGAACAGCTTCAACAGGAAGGACCACGCAAGTCTCACTTCGGAGCGTCTCAGGGCCCAGCGCGGAGGCGGGGGCGACACCAGGTCAGCCCGCCTGCAGCTGGCCGGAGTGCCCGGCCTGCGGTGTGTCTGGCCCCTTGGCTATTGAAGAAAATAAGGACCTTTTTTATGGAGTTACTTCCTCCTCCAGCTGGAAAAGTGTTAAGTTAGTTATTTTTTTTAAATCAACAGCCTACACAGTCTTGTCTCAGGAGAGCCACATAGAACCTATTTAACACCAGTGAATGTGTAGCAGCAAGGCTTGCCCAAGCAAATGAAAAATACCAAAAACCATGAAAAACACAGCCTAAATTGGGGAAGAGGTAGAGTTGACTTATGCTGCGACCTAACAGAAATCCATGGAACCCTTGTCTTTGCCTATTCCTGTTTACTAATGTCACTCATTGAACTGATAAGCAGCTGTAGCACCGACCAAGACGTGTGTCCTCACACAGTGATCTTCCACCTCTGGCCTTCAAACAGGCAAGTCTATGGTCATTACCTTAAGCTCAAGTTTTTGTATTGTTTGGGGTTTAGGTTTTATTAGACAGTGAAATAATCCACAAATGAGAAAATTAATGCCTGTCTTTTTCCACTCCCTTTGAAGACTTTTTTTCAACCAGTAGAACCAAAACAATTAAGTAAAGAGCAATATTAAGGGCTGCATTAAGTTCATACAGCTCAGACGGGTAAAGTGCTTTAGTGATAACAAAACCAACTATAGATTTCCCTATCAGATCATGAGTAATGCAGCCCAATTACAAATTTCTTATTCTATGTATGTATTGCCAATACTAACTAATTACAGGGAAAGGATAAGATGACAATAATGAACATTGCCCGCTAAAATAAGCAAAAATACAAAATTTTCACACTTAAGGTAATAAGGAAAGATACTGATTTCTCCCATAATATCTACAAGTGTGAGGAGGATGACTATATTGTTCATGCTAAAAACTGTTGGAACACCAAAAAAGGGGAAATTTAACTTTATTATGGTGTCAACCATCATATTAACAATTGGATGGAAATAGCTGTCAGTCTTCTAAAGTAGTTGGGACTACATTATCAACCTGACCATCATTATTACACTTGCTGTCAAGTTTTTAGTTTGCAAGATTACACCTAGAAAAATTAGTTATTTGAACTGGGAATCTGGATTTCTCTCTTCCCAGCCACTGATTTTCATAAAGTCCATGGGAACTTAATTATCATTGAGATGTCTCCCCCTTTCAAATGTAGTTTAAACTACAACCAACAAGTTCAAAAGGTGTTGAATGGAAGTGAGGAGGGACAGCCAGCCAGTCCAGTCACATAAGCCTTGTTTCCTCAGGGAACGAGGCTAAAGATTTTTCCTTGATCTTGAAATAGCTGCCCTATGTAAACTGTTTTGAAGTAATTTCTTCATACAAAGTACCTTAATTATATACAGCTCTTTCAAAACACATAAAAGACCAGGTACTTGCCCTGAAGAGCTTGTATTTTAAGTCAGATAAATGTAGGTGAGCCAGTATTGCCAGTGCAAGAGGGCACAGAGACCAAGCATCCCAAGGGACTCCCGAGTGGGACCCACCCTGCCAGAGCACAGCATGAGAATGCCTGACTTCAGAGCACTGCATGGAAGTGTTTGATTTCAGAAGGCAAGAAATACCCTTGCTCTGCAGATCAGGCTTCTTCAATGTGCTTATGCTCAAGCATTCTTACTCTTAAAACATTAGCTGCTTGAGAAATACCTGATCAAAGGCATTGGCAACTGAAAAATCTAGAGGACCTGCCTATCCATTCCTTGGACAGTGTGGAGGAAGCCATTTCAAGCACTCTGCATGAACCTTGAAAGCCGTGTTCTAATCTGAAAGCAAAATGCTGCTGCCTTCTTAACCAAGAAATGTAAATTTTGTTTGTATTTATATTCATACCTGTTTATGCTAGCATTAAAATATTTCCTCTGTTTTCGGCTGGGGTTTTTTTCTCATTAGCTAATGTAAGTTGCCACAGCCAAACCCCTAATTTAACAGTGCAATTAAACATGTGCTTTGCTGGTCTCCAGTGAAAAGAGAGCATAAGCTACTATGATCTGTTGAATCAAAACTTCACGATGTGTCTTGAGGGATCAGTTGGATGTTATTTTCTTAGATGAGTTCATCTGAGTCAGCTGAACATAAATGAAAACACTTCTTAGAGCACACATTAGAGAAAAAAGCAGTATTTTTACTAGTCATTAGCGACTTTGTGGTAACTAATAGATGGTAATATCTACTGTGGACAGTTCTTTAATTTAAACATTTATTTTCCAGCATATGTTCATCTTCAGAGGGGAAAAAAGCAACAAGGCATTTAGTGAAGAATAAGTTTGAGCTTTATCATTCATTAGAAGGTAATAAATGACTGGATTTCAGGTAACATGAAAACTTCTGAGACCTTCTATCCTAAACAATTCTAATAGTGTAGGACCCTTACAAATTCATGCTGGAAAGCCAGTAATGTAAAATATCTTTAAATCACACTATTGTAATTCACCCAGCCATGAGAAACAGAAAGCCTGGAAGTTCTAGCAGTCACATGACATCCCAAAAAGTGCTTTAGCCAAAAACATTTAAATAAATAAACTATTACTCTTCAGGCTTTAGCATTCTGCAGAGACTGAGACTGAAATATATCACAGTAACAGTGCCAGGCTTTCTGAGGCTGAATATTGCTCTGGAGTATTGCTGGCTCAGTGTGCTTGGAAAATATTAGTAGAAAAACTGGAAGGAGCAATGTACAAATCAAAGCTAAGAGAGAGAAAAGTCTGAGAAGCACAAGACCCACTTGAGAGAAGAGTTTTCGTACTGCTCTCCTACAGGTGAGTGCCATAGCTACTGGCAGAGAGAGAAGGAGTGAGTCGCAGATGGAAATAAAGGCTTGGTGCTTATTTTTTTCTTTTAAAAGCATGGGAGAAAAATGTACTTAACAAAACATTTGACCTGAGTCAATTCTTGTTGTGATTTACTAAAGGGAAAAAAGCAGTTATATTTTAAGTTAATCTAAATGATCTCTAAACTTAACCAGTTTGACTGACCTTGCTGTCAATCAAATGGATTTGAATTACTTCAACTCACTATACTCATTGTTCATTGTTTATGCTGACCCTTCTCAAAGACACAAAGGGGGGGGTTACTATTAGGAAAATATGGCTAATATTATTTTAATTCCCAAACTGCCTTCTTCTGAATATGAAGAGTTTGGCATATACTCTCTAAACCTTTTTTCAGCATTTGTTTTAAGTATACCATGTTCCAGGCTGACAGTGTCCTCTTCAGAGTTTGAGAAAAAAACCACACTTTAACAAGTCCTCTCTAGCATAGAATTCACTCCCTGCCTTTTCCAGCTCTTTGCCTGCTATGCAGATAGAAGATATAAATAGCAATAACTGGATTTTAAATCATTTCAGTTTTACCTGAGCAATTTGTGCAGGGAATACATTTATTTAGATTCAGGAATTTACCCAAGTAAGCAAGGGGCTATAAATGCAAGACTTGAGCAGAGTGAAGTGAAACAAATGTAAGTTTTCTGAACAGTCATATTTTTACACATATTGTATTTTCTAGTAAGTCAGGGTATTTTAGTGAAACATTTCATATCTTCAAGAGAACAGGACCTGTCTGCTTCCAATTTATTTTTTCACTGTAAAAGTAGATTTTTAGTTCAAATGTACATCAAAAATTGACTATTTTGCAACAGCATATAGATTAAGGAGACTAATGAGCCTGCATGTTTAATGGATTTTTGGGAAAGGAGATAATCAGCTCAAGAAGCATAGATGCATATATATAAATTGTTTTATACCATAATATTTCGTAGATGTCAAACACCAAGATTAGATATTGGATGTATTAGAAAAGAACAGGAAAACTGAAAGGAGCAAATCACATAAAATCAAATGAACGGAAATCTTTCAAAAAAGCTCAGGAAAGACAAAGAAGCATTGATAAAATGAAACAGATCCTTACATGAAGATTTAGGAGAGAAGGGAGATAAATAAGAACGGGCATGTCAGAAAAGGCATGTCTGCTCCCATCTCCTCTTCCCCAGAGCTAGTTATTTCCATAAACTAAACTATTTCCCCCCTCCCCTTCTGTCAAGAGGAGCATCTGTTGGTTAAAGAAATGCTCTATAAAACTAATGGAGATCAGTAGATTTTATGATTTAAAAAAAGTAACTGTGTATTAACATGAAGATTTCTGATGGGGTTTAAAAGGAATAAAAGAGAGTGTTGTTTGCCTTACCATGATGATGATGATAATTCTTTCTGCTGTTTACAGAAGAATAAACAAACTATCGTGTGTGAGATGCAGTCCTGTGTGTCAGTAACCAAACCCTTTTTCTTAGCAATCCTCCCACGCTTTAACCCCTTCTTTCTTCTGGCAGCACTCAGGTAAAAACAAGCAAAAAAAAAAAAAAAGGAAGTAGTATCTGACTTGAGCCTTTCCAACTGATAAGTCATTTGGCAGACAAATTAGAACTATGAAAGGGGCTCAATTAGAGGATAGGAGAAAGAACTGCAGAAGGGTGGCAGCAAGTCCTTCAGTAAGCAGCTCTACAGAAGCAGAGAACATGTTGCAAAGAACTACAAAGTTAGTGTTGGGCAAACACCTTACGTGTATTAATTAACGTGCAATACCAGAGCACAGATATGCAACAGTAGGGGAAAATATACCACACACGTTGGTTCTCACAGACCTGGTTACTGTTTTCTGATCCAAATTTAAGAATGCTAAAGAAAAAAAATCACCTGTGCCTCTGTGTCTTTATGCAGAAAGAGACTGATTTATGTTGGCATCTTGGTTCTTCACCTTCCTAGGTTAATATATTAAATCTGTATTTTTTTTACCTATTTGTGGTAAAATGGTACTATAAAGGGACTTGAAGAAGCAGAAAAGAACTAGCACCAAAAGCAGGAGCAGGGATTATTCAACAATGAATAACTGAGAGAATATTTAAATTCTCCTGAACCTGAAAGACATCCAGAAAAAATTTATATGCAAAAAAATAGTATTAACAGAAATTATTGCACTTGCAACTCTTTGTGTTTCAGTACAAGAGAGAGTGAGGAAGTTTGATATGAGTTAGCCTCACATCTTTGCTCTCACGATTTTGAACCTTGCTGCTGGGCCAGAGCTCTATCACTAGATAATGTTCTTGGTGTAAATATTCATCAAAAGTATCTCTTTCAAAGTAAAGAGTGAAAATAAACATGTGCATGTTTTGTTCTAAGAGATAGGAACTTGAAAGTACTTATTCTGTAAGCAATAAAGGATAAATGGCAAAAGCATTTTGGAGAGGAAGAGAGTGGCTTGGAGTTAATTTTAAGTACCCCCTAATCAGAAGCCACAACTAACAAATGTAACCCCTTTCCTTTTTTCATTTCTGAATGCAATTCACAATGATAAAGAACCTATTACATCAGTGGTTTTGATTTAGCAGGTCTCTCTCTTCTATGCTTGCAGGTCTCTTCTGTTTTGTGAGAGTGTACAGTGTCTTGTCACTAACTCTAAATGGTGTACACTGGTTAGTACAGATTTAACATAAATTGTCTAATTTAGCTTACTGCAATACTTCCTTCTTTTAGATGAAGTATTTGTACATAGTTACCAGAGATAAGAAATATGATTCCTTTCCTGCAAACTTAGGAGTATCTGTACTACAGACGGAGCAATCAGTCTCTGGAAATCAGCTCTTTCTTAAGCACCATCAATCTTCATCTCTTCCCCATGCTTTCACACAAAACTGCTGCTGTCAATAGCTCAGCAGTCTGGAAAGTCTATGGCACTTGAAAAAGTCTTGCAGCATTATATTAAATAATTATAGGGCAAAAAAGAAATAATCTTACAGAGCCACATATATTATCAGTCTCTGCCACAGAGGGCACTGATGTGGCTGCTCTGTGCTGGTTAACTGAGCTGGCTTTTCCTGGGCATCTCTACATGACACTGCACCTGGCCTCACCTTGAGTCCTGTGTATAAACTGCTAGAAAGCTCCAAATAAAGGTCACAAAAATGGTGAAGGATCTTGAGGAGAAGCTGTATGAGGAGTGGCGGAGGTCACTTGGCTTGTTCAGCCTGGAGGAAACTGAGGGGAGACCCACTGCAGTCTACAACTTCCCCATGAGGGCAAGAGGAGGGGCAGACACTTATCTCTTCTCTGTGGTGCCCAGTGACAGGACCCGAGGGAATGGCCTGAAGTTGTGTCAGGGGTGGTTTAGGTTTGATATCAGAAAAAGTTTCTTCACCCAGAGGATGGCTGGGCACAGGAACAGGCTCCCCAGGGAAGTGGTCACAGCACCCGTCTGACAGGGTTCAAGAAGTGTTTGGACAATGCTCTCGGGCACATGGTGTGACTCTTGGGATGTCCTGTGCATAGCCAGGAATTGGACTTTGCCCTTCCAACTCAGGATATTCTATGATTCCATGTAGATCAAGAGTAAGGCAGAATTTCTAATACACTCCTGTGCCCAGTGTTTCCTTTTAGCTGGCTGTAAGTGCCCAGCAGAGGAAGGTTATAGATTGTCTCAAAGTACTAGGTAGGAAACCTTGGTGTCACCTGCAATTTTAAATCAGTCTAGGGAACAGATGCCCGGGAGTTAGTTAAACTAACTAAAGCACCAAAGTGTCCTTCAGCAGCTCTAGCTCTAGATACCTAAAAGTAACTCATTATGTAATTTGGAATTTATAAAACCAGAGATTTTTTTCTTGGGTGGCAGATAGTCTGAAACTATAAATGGAAAACTAAAAGCCTTTTGCTAGCAACATGGGGACTTTCCCCGGGTCAGGCACAGTAGAACACAGGCTGTCACAGGGCAAGAGGCAGAAAGCCATCCTTGTGAGCACTGTGTTACTAAGGTGAGGCCATTAGGATGTGGAAGAATAGAGATGGTAAACTGCAAATTGGACTGCTAATTTGATCAAAGCCAAATTTCAGAAACAACAAAGTGAACTACATGTTTAACATGCTGGCTTTGGAAAGTTGATGTGATGGTCCTGTGACAGAAAAAATTAATGCATGGTTCTGACTCTGAAAACTACTTAGCAGAATGAAAAATGATAATACTTAATCAAACTGTATTTAAATATGAAAATAATGCAGTCTCTCTTCTCCACAGAAGCTCTCATTAAAGACAGTAAAATCATGTGATGTAAATCCTATTACACCTCATACCAGGTTATCAATTGGTACCTTTTAACTGAAATGTGTCTCAAGTCAGCCCCCCAATATTGAGGTGCCCAACATAGCAGCTGTTTTGGACAATTTGGGTTTGATAGCCTGTGAGCTTCAAAGAGCCCTTTTATGAAATGTATAAAGTGTTTACACTCCTTGGTAACTTTTTTGATGTACAGATTTTCCATAATTTACAAATTAAGAGCTTTAAGCACAAGGAACTCTTATTACTAAAATATCTTATCCTGTCTTCATAAAAAGCAGCTGGATACCTCATTTTACATCTGAATTACAATACTATAACTTAGCATTTATTCCAAATAACAGTGTACACCTAAGGCTTCCGGAATTCATTAAAATTATTTCTTATAATAATTATTACAGAGAAACACCTCAATATTGGTTAGACTAAACTTTATGAAACCAGTATGAAGAAAATGGGAATGACTCCAAACCCGCTGGTTCCCGGGCAAAAATGTAAATTAAGTGGAATAGTCCTTCCAACTCATTGCTTATAATCCCACAATTACTTCCATATCGCAATATTCTCCATTAAGCAAGAGAAACTTCTAAGAAGCAATGTTTTCATGAAATGCATTTTTATACTTAGGTGTGTTTATTTTAGGCTCCAAACAGAACTAATTAATGTAGAAAGCATTAAAACAAACATTGCATCTGTCTAGAAAACAGATACATTATTACTTACGAAGAAAAAAGGGAGATACATGTTTTCCTGCTGTTACAGATTAATTACTACAGTCAGGCTGCATTATGCTACTGTGGACTTCAACTGTTAAATGTTAGCTACTAAAGAGATACAACTACAACAGCATTTAAATTGCACTACTATTATTGCTAAATAATTGGATGAAATTTCTAATTCCTACTTGGTATTAAAAAAACCCACATCAAGTCTTACCTCTAAAAATATATTTTGTGGATGAACAATACTGCAAGAGAGAATTAGATTAAACTGGTTGAAACTGTACAGTTCAGAAACACATAGATTTCCAGGAAATGTCAAGAAATACAGAGAGTTATTGATTCTGCACTTGAATTTCTGAAGTTGTTAGTTTGGATATAGGCCAATCCAATATACTCCATGATTGCCTTTGGTATCTGTGGCTTAGAACAACAGATTTGACAAAGGTAATTTTAAAGCTAACCCTTAAAAAAGCTTCATAACTAATCATAGTTATAGCTACAACAGTTCTAGCATTGGGCTCAAACTATTTTAGATACTTTCTAAATAAATTATAGCAAAACCACTCCATTAGCAAGCACTCCTGGAGTCCCCTTTGCATAAAGTCACTCCATTATTTGCTGGTGCTTTGGAATGCAGGAGGGCGGTGGTTGTCGACCATTAAAACCTGGTAGACAACAAGTGTTTCCTGTATGCAGAAGGCAGGCATGAGTCTTCTCCCCTGTTCCTAATCTACCACTTCCCTCCCACGCCTTCTTGGCACCTGTTGGGAAAGGCTGGGAATACAAATCTCTCCTACTCTGTAGGGTTTTTCTCTAGCTAGCTACCCTTTCCCTCTGCAGGTGACTCCATCTCTTCTGCAGCCCAGGCTTTCCCAGCTGGTCACACGGTGAACTTGGCAAAGCTTTTCAGTTTCCCAGCTGTACACAAGGCTCTGAACAGCAGCCAGCAACAAGCAGGGGGAGCTCTATTTTTGCTTGGCAGACACTTGGGAAAAAAACCCTCACAAACTGTCTACGCATCTCCAATGTTTGGAAAGTGGGAGTCTTTTTCAGGTCCTAGAGTCAGAAATTTATCTAATAAAAACTGTCTGACACACCAGACAAAAAAAGATACCCTTCGTGTTTCCAGAAGCAAAACCATCAAAACTCCCTGGGAGAAGAGGGAGGGGAAATATCCAGAATTACCTCTGATAAGCCTTTTAAAATCACAAATTTCTCCAGAGGAAACATAAAAAAACTAAACAGATCTTCACGTTCTTGCTATCTGAACTCTGGTTGCTAAACATTTATGGCGTAGTTTGTCTGATTTTTCAGACTTTTTAAAAGCTTAACTTTTTAATCTCTGTTTTCCTCTGAGACAATTATTCTCTTTTGTTTTGTTTTGGTTTGGGTTTTTTTCAACAAATATACCCTCCTAGAAAGCAAAATGGTAAAAGGAAAAAACCAAAAAAATAAGGGAGAGGTGAATTGTAGAGACAGGAGAGGAAAAGAAGATAAATTTTCATTTGCATGTCATAACACAGGATTCAGAGGAAATTAAGATGTCAAACTTCCATCATTAAAAACAAAGTCTGTAATAGAAAACATTACATTGTATTTAAATCTTTAGATAGTATTTGTAACCACAAGAAACTGAAAACTTATTTGGCGAAATGTTACCCTCCTGTGATTTTGAAAATTATATGAACAATACTAGTTTGAAGGAATGGTAGATTTCTTTTACAATCTCTAAATCTTACTGAAACAGTAGTTTAGGCAGTTTGGTTTTTTAAGTGGGTCATACTTTGCTTTTGCAGATATTGAGCCATGGCAGGTTGAGTGCTTGTTTTAAAGAGGTAAGTGAAGAAGCATTCCAGCTTATTCAGTCTAATTCAGTTCTTGAGACAATAAAACCAGAAAGATGAAGTTTTTCATGACTACCCTCTTCAAAACCATTATTACACTGCAGCTGGCACTACAGAGCAATAAATTACACATATATGTATGCATACACGCACTCCTAATTGTCACACACCTCATACAGCTTAAAAAGTGGCAAAAGCCTGGTCAGGAGGAATGGACTACTAGCAAAAGCTGTGTGTCGCAACCTCCTCAGATCTGAGGGTGCTCAGGTGTACTGTGAGCCACCTGGTCATGTAGCATGGCAAAATGGAAAGAGGGCCACACCCATGGAGTGAGCAGAGCTAGCTGCCAAGGTCCTGGAAACCATTCCAGCACATTGCACAAGTGTGGAAATGGTACAAGAAAAGCACGATGCAGGACAAGTCCTCGGCTCTCCAGACTGCAGATCACTGCACAGCATGGAGGCCAGAAACAAATCCCTGGTGATTCAAAGAGCAACTTCACAGGACTTTACTCACCAAGGGAAAGAGAAGGGAGGAGTATACCCTTGGGAAGAAAGCAGTAAAGTGCCGGCTGTCATCCTCAGGAGAAGTTACACACTAGCCATAAGTAACACCTGTGAAATGTTGAAATGCTATGTAGCTGCGTGTTTGGCGCGATGATACACAGAGGCGGGGCAGATAAAGGATGGTCACCGATAATACCAGACTGCCTGGTGCACACTCCCATGTCACCATTACCACAGTCATTTTGTACTGTCAATGCTTGATCATTGATGACAGACCTCCTAAACAATCTGCAATGCATGAAGGGTTCATTGCCTTCCCTGGGCAATACCACAGTGAGTATGTGGCTGTCCGCATTATCTCACTCTTGCAAAGTGCAGACGTGTGCTGGTTTGATAGACCTTTTATTTTGTCCCTGCTTGGGAGACTGTAGTTTATTCAGCAGCCCAGCCCTGAAGACCTCAGCACTATCACATTCCAGGATGACTGCTCACATGACTTTAGGCCATCATTAATCCTCTCTAAAGGAAACACATTTTCATCCACTGCTTCCACTAAATTTGTTCACAATATTACATGGAGCATGCAATAACTCAGATGAAATTCAATTCCAAACAGAGCTGAATATGAATACTATTCAGGATTCAGATCAAATATAGAAGTGAACATAACCTTTTTATACTTCACCTGCATCAAGGTGAATGTATTGAATTGCTTGGAATGACAATTGTCCAAGTGACAGCTGTCTTAAGTTGCCAGCCAAGAATAGATACATGCAAATTGTCTGATACAAGACAACTTGCATGTTGTCTTCAAGTTTGATTTGGTATTTTTAACTGTATATATAAAACCCCAACAATCTCTTCAATAAACTTTGTGAGTACTTCAGAGATGTCTATCAGAGTAAGAATTTACTGGTATCCCCACCTTCAAATATATTCTAAAGGGGTGAAGCCTTCTTGACTCAGTACATCCACTGCCATCTTGAATGCCAAAGTATTAGACTACAATACAGATTCCTCCTGCACCAATATTCCAGGACCTATGTTCCTTCTATGAAATCTGTGCCATCTTCCCTCCTGTGTTTCCCCTTCTCTAAGGCCCATGTTCATTGTCAGCTGTAGTCCTGTACACCTACAATCAACCACAGCTTAGATGCTCTCCTATTAATCTCACCAAAAAGCAGCAGAAATACATGAGATGTTTTCAAGGTCTCTCTGAGCCAGCCATAATAATGGGACATAACGTAACCTAGATGTTATTTTTAGGAAATAAGAGAGTTGGTGTCTTAGCCATGTTGGAAACAGCAAAATGAAAACCTTTGTAAGTTAATACTGAATTGAATTCGTGGTTCAAATGGGGATAAGAGGAATAATGAGCAAGGAATATGGAAAAAAAGTTAACCGACAAGGAAATTGCCATGATGCCATCAGTCTAGTCAGCAGCACAGTATTTTATTAAGCAGAGAAGTAATTTTGTTGAGCAATACTCAGAAAGCTTTTGTCATGGATATCTGAGAACCTTTCTTGTGCTGTAATTAGCCATAGATTTCCAGACTTTTTGGAAGACAAAAGGATGAGCATGTCTTCAGCAGGCTAAAACCAAATCACAATAATCAGATAGTTTTCTAGTGGACCTGATGCCCAAGCTTTTTGACATCTTGACTTCTCAGAATTTTGGTTCTCTACCTACACAGTGAGTATGACACTGCACATATAATTAGTTGCTTGATTCTTCTGTCTTCACTATTAGGAAACATGGCTGCGTTGAGGACACCTGTCATCTTTCTCTGTTAAAGAATCAAATATTTGTATCCAGAGAATCTCTGCTGCAGTGTTATGAATGCTTGCTGTGTCCTGGGAAACCTGGGCAGAATGATGCTTGACCAAAGGTTTGTACCATTATGGATACTCTAAGGAATCCTTAATTCTGTCATGTATCTCAGATCAATCATGTTAGAAAGGCAATTCTACTACGAATCACTTTATCTTTTAGGGATGCAAATATCAGAATTGTAGTTCTTTAAGCAGAGACATAAAATAAACCTGACTTACAGCAGAATCCTAGAAAAGTACAAAGCTTTTATCCTGTAACTGAAAGCATTTAAAAGACAGAAACTGCTTATTCAGTCTTCTGAACACTCCTACTTGAATTTTTGCGTTAGCTTTCTTTCCTGTCTGCTGTGAATTTAATCTATTAATAATGAATTGTTCTTGATTTGTGGTTTTAGCTTGCTTTTGTGCCATCTTTTTGGTCTCTCCTCTCTGGCCTTCCTCTTGTCCCCTCTTCCCTCCTCCTATCGAGTCCTTAACAAAGAGCAGACACAGGAAAAGCAATGGATGTGCAATTATCACAGCCCAAAAGCAAGTGGGCTTGATGTACACGAATTCCTATGACATTTCTCTTTATTATTTTCCATAAAACCAGACATGGTATCTAGGTTCTATCAGTGCAATAAGCCTCACCAATGCTGACTTACAACTGCAGCTGGCTGCCCAAGTGTCCTGATTCAGCATTCCTACAGGTACAACAGCACCTGTGCAGTATTAAAAGTAATATAAGGACTCTGCTACTTCTATATTTTTAAGTGTTAATGTTGAGAAAGGTCTATGTTAAAGGACAGTACCATGTGTTATTAAAACTGAAAGAATTAACAAAAGCAAAGTTCAGTCCTCCAGTCTTACTTAGTGCTGTTCTTTAGGAAGAGCTCACCTTACATGGGGGTTCTTGCTGGCAGGTGGTATTACAAAGACTATCTGCACATGCTGGGGTTAATTTTGCTTTGTTTCCATGATCCTGAGCACTTCTTTCAGTTATACTTATGATAGTCAACACTGCCATTATGTCCCTGTAGACCATGCTCCTAAATATTCTCTCTGCAGAAAAAGCTTTGATAGAAGCTATATTCAAATTATTCCCCCTGTGCTTTGTGGGTTTTAACATTTGCCATGCCATTTCAGTTTACTGGTTTATGACACTACTCACCAAACACTGTGGACAAACAAATTAATATACCGTGGCTGCTTGGAACACAAGTGTTTGTGGGAGACATCACTGTGACTTAAATTGTCAGCATTTAAATTCTGTCCCAGTTCTGCATTTTCTGGCTTCCATAATGATTTCAGTGCTCTCTAAATTATGTTTTTTCTTCATGTTTATGGTGATGTTGTGTTTTTAATTATGAAAATTATCTGAAAAAATACTTCTGTATTAATTATCTCAGATCATGACTCAGAGTTAAACATCTTAAAAAGCTCTAAAAGTTTAAGGGACAGAGCAAATTAAATATTTGTTAAGTGTAAAAATACTTTGTCAAGCCTATAAGAAATACTGGCATGGCCAGGGCAGAATGAAGCATTCTTTTTTCCTTCCCACATTTCTCCACCCTACTCAACTGGTTTGGTTTGAGAATTTGATTGCTTCCCCCCACCATGAATTTCAAAGTAAAGACTTCAGTGTTCTTCTCCTATTAACATCACTTTCTTGTCCAAATCACATCATGGTTGCAGCCCAAGAATAGGAACAAATTGCATTGAAAGGACAATGAGGAATTACTGCGCTGGTCAGAACTGGAGCATCCTATTAAATAAGCCATACAGACAATGAATAATGTAGCTGTTCTGGGTGTTGTCAAAGAACTCTCATGCGATCCATGCTTCACCACATCTGTTCTTTTTCCATCCTCTCTATACACTGTTTTCTTCAACTGATACAAATACATCAGGACAGCAATCCCAAAGCCATGGCTTATGAATAATATCCCCCAAAAATTCTTCAGTTCATATCTACATTTAAATATATACCCATACATGCATACCTGTATATGTTTATAAATAAAAATTTTAACAAAATTACTACACATATTTTAGCCTATAAAATATTTATTGCTGTATCTTTGATTGATTTAAATGAAAGAAATGTATTTATTCAGATTTCCCATAATTAGTGAGCCCGAGGCACATCACATGTAGGTAACTCTTTCTGTCTATATAAAGAACTTAAAAGTTATACTTTAAATTTAAAACATGGGAAGCTACTTTCTCCTCTGTAGAGATGATAGTGGGGAGCAACATGATTAAAAAGTAGCCCTAGCAGAGTGAGCACAAATATGAGTAACTGAAAAGGGAGTAAGTGAATGCCAGCTTTGCGTAAGGATTATCAAGGAATTTTGAACCTATGTGTCTATTGGCAAGGGAGAAGTCCTAGCAGAAAGAAAAAATAAAACGGAAGAAAAGAAAGAAAAAAGGAAAGGAAAATTATTCATCTGGTTAAGCCTGGGAGGGAGGTGGAGAGTGTGGCCATTATTTCAGGGAAACAAGTTACATTGGGGAAGGAGGGTGGCTGGAACCACTCGGTAGCAAATGACCTGTCTGCAGTGAACACGCCCTCTCAGAGAGGTGCACAACCACCCTGAGTGCCTTTGCCATATTTCCCACACAAGGAATAACGGCAATTTTACCAGTAATTTTTATAACACAACAGTTATACCAAAGAAGAGGAAAAAAAAGTTGAGCAAAAGTGTAGTTAAACACATAAAAACTTTGGCAAGAATCCAGACATGCAGCACAGCACTGAGCAGGCTTTTTTCCCAGGTAATACAATAAAAATTTGTCCTGCTGCAACATTTAATTATCTGGAAAGATATAACCAATTCCAAACAGCTGAGGGAGGAACTATCTAGATTGTAAAAGAAAATAAAACAAAACCAAGGAGAAACCCAGCCCCCTACCTCACCTAGGCCTCTCTTAGGTGACTGCCTTCCTCTAACTCCCCCCTTCACTTCAAAAGAAAAAAATGCTACAGTGTCATATAATTTCCCCTCCTTTTCTCCCTTCAGACTTTGCACAAGGCAGGTTTGTGTTCTCTTGAAATTGTGGGGGTTTTTCTCCTTTGAGAAAACTAGCACCAGCAAATATTCTCAGCCCCTGCATGACTCATGTTGTAGGACCTTGGCTACCAGGTTTTGTTTAGATTTCTGTTTCCAAGCTGGAGAAGGAGGCCTTCTCTTCTTTTGGTCTCAAATTCTGGGAGGAGATTGGTTAACCACTGAAAGGCCTTATCTATTAAAAATTGGGGTGAACCTTAAGACAACAACTTGTTCTCCTGCGGACAGGTTCCTCTCACCTATCCATGAACTGATAATTTTGTTGTCTGTTACTTTGGAAAGTGACTCACCTGCTTTTTCACTTACTTGGTACGGAAGTTTATCAACTGGCAGTATAAAATGCTTTGTTTTTACCATTTAAACATAACTCTGGGAGGTAATTTAGTAACCCCATGGATCCCAAACAGACTTTAGGTTTTGTTATTTCTTGAGAAAACAAAAAACTGTAAGAAAAAGCAGTGTGACGAGCTAGGCTGAATGTCTTGCTAACATTTCTCCAAGCAAGGCAGACAAAAATTAAAGAAGCAGATGAGGAATCCTAACATGAAAATATCTTAGACCTTGATGAACTATCATCTTGAAAGATGAGTTACAAGAGCAGGAGGAATTAGGGATCTGCATATCTGCTGTCTCAGGAATATGGCAAAGGCAGCGATAGAATAAACTCATTTAATCCAGTAATTTGACACAGAATCAAAATGGGCTTCCATAGCCACACCTGGGTGTTAGAAGTACTCCACCCAGTTTTCTTCAATGAATATTCATGTCATAGAACTGAATCTTTGTGTGAAAGGCAGTGGCTGTGTTCAGGTAGCAAGTAGGTGTGAGAACTCTTATCTAGATGAAGAATCCTGAGAAACCTTTGGACAGGTACCTGGTTATAAATCTGAAAATATGACTAATCAACACCTGAATATAAGAGCAGAGACAGCATTAGAGCACACAGATGTGACTTAGAAAAAAAGATGTTGAAACCTAAGTATCTCACGTGGAATTTTAAAGTCTAGATTTTTGTGTTCGTTATTCCTAATGCAGAGGAAATATATAAATAATGAAGCAATACAAACTCTATTTTCATTCACTCATTTTACTATCAGCAGAGGCCAATCTAAATTTGAAATTGTTCTCTAGGGGAATAAATGCCTTTCAGTGTAACTATACAGAAGCCTATCAGCTTAACATGTGTTTGTCTTTAACTACATAATTTAAGGTCATTTGAGTTTGCCATAGCACAGGTAGGACCTTCATCCTTGGTATCAGTATTTTGTCCCCGCTGAAGATGCACGATTGCAAAACACACATTTCATCCATGATTTGGTTCTCAAATTGAATTATTATTTACCCAAAGATAATGAAATGAGCCAAACATTCAGGAAGTTGTTTCTTCATTCACAGTGAGAACACTGGCCATACTGTTTTATTAATAAGTCTAAATGATATAAAAACAGATAAAATCATGGCCACAGCTATCTACTTCATGCAGTGTAGGCTATATGACAGCTCAGACAATCCTCAATGTGAATCCACACAGACATTGTAGATATAAACAGGAATCTAAGAAAGCCATTCTCCCTTCACTTGCAAACAAACTCAAGTGAAATGCTCCAAATGCTCCTATTTAGCTTTGATTAGCAAAACTCGGAAATGTAACCACCGACGTAGTGCATTATTTGGGAAAAGGAATAAGCTGACTTTTAGAATCTAGAAATAGTGTATTTCATGGATCTGACATCTAGAAATTATTTCTGAGGAGTTCTTAATATTAAATAATGTGTTATCAAAAGTTTATTTGCCAAAATACCAGAGGAAAACCAGCTAATCTTCAATTTCATTAAACAAATGTTTTGCACATTAAATAGCAAAGGACTAGAAAAGTCAAGAATCAAACAGAATCACAAAATATTCTGAGTTAGAAGGGACTCACAAGGATAATCGAGTCCTACTTTTAAGTGAATGGCCTATAAGTGGATCAAACCCAAAAATGAAATATATACTCAAATTTACATGATTTTTTATTTCTCATAGATCCAGTTACCTCCAGTGAACTTAATAAACATACGCAATTTGTATTTTTATAGGAGCACTCTGAATCTCTCTTTCATTGTTACATAACTGACATTTTTGGTTGTTTCAATCAGAAGCTTACAATGAAGAAAATTATAGATTCCAGAAGGCCTTGCAAAGGAAAAGAAAGTGGAAATCTGTGCAGAACCAGAAGAATGTCTGAATCAACACCAGAAGTATTTGATGAGAAAGAAATATTGTTACAGAAGGAGACCTCTCTTTTCCTGAGAAAAGGATGGAGTGAAAAGAAGTATTTTTGCCATATAATTTGGGCAACACAACATTTACTCATTGAGTGAGACTATCAAGCAAGTCATCTTAAACAGGTGTTAATATCCTCATGTTTTACTATCACTTTGGAAGTCAAACAAAAAGAAAGATAAACAAAGTTGCACTTGAGCATTGAGAACAGTTGCTGTGAAGTACAGGAAGAGGCAAGATGAAGATTTGTTAAACAATCCTGGAAGAAGATGAAAAGGGAAAACCAGGGTACACTAAGATAGAAGTTTATTATAGACTGGCTTTTTGGGTGGAGAGAAGTTGTGTTTTTTGATCACACAAGGGAAGCATCCAAAAGGACAGAACCTGATGGTTTTAATTACTTCTTGAAATTAATTTTTTTTTCTGTTGAAAAATAAATACAAGAAGGAGACAGTCCAACAAGTTCTTGGAATACGCTGGGGACAGCTTTTTCTTTAGAAGGTAAAGAAAACCATTAAGGGAGTGGCTATTTTAGATCTTCTGCTGACTAGTAGGGCACGAACTGGCTGAGAGTGAAAGGCAATCTAGGTGAAAGTGAACACCATCATTTAATAGTCACTACCATAAATAAGGAAAGAAGCAAAATCAAATTACATTTTTTTGCCCAGAAAACAAAACTAAAGTTTTATGAGCTCCGAAGACTGATAAGCAAGATTTTGTAGGGAGAGTGTTTAATTAACAAAAGAATGTAGGAGAGCTTGTCTTAGTCATTGCTAGAGTCAGTTCTTAATTACACAAGGTAAAGGGAATAATATGAATTAGGCAAAAACAGAGGATAAAACAAATTAGTCTGGGTACATTATTCTGCAAGACTCTACTCAGTACATTTACCTTTGAAAAGCTTATGAACAGATTTCCATAGAAAGAACAGCAACAGAGAGGAGCCTGATGCAAACAGCTTATGTTTTCTAATCCACTGTTTTCTACCACTCTCCCACCAGAAATGCTGAGGGAAGGCAGGGCTTCCTTAAATCCCAATCCCCATAAACCATCTGTCATCAGCAGGTGACTGTGTTATTACACATATTAGGAGATTATCCCAATACAAAAGAAACTGCTGAATTCACACACACACACGAACACCCCCAGGCAATTTCCTTGATTTTTATAATTTATCTAACAATCAGACTTCTGCATTATACATCAAAGTATAAAATTATGTGGCCTAGTCTCACTCACTTTCAGAAGCTTCATTTAAAAGGCTTTAAACGTTCTTAGTAAAAATGGATTGATTCCAGGTTAGAGAAATGACACCCTAACAGTTTAATTTAGCTGTAAGTATGAACACATTTTTCCAAAAGAAGAACTAAATGCCAACTCAGAGCTTTCTAAGCAACAGCTGAACCCTCCTATTCTTTCCACTGAAAAATATCCAACATCTACTTGCTTTTCTAGAAGTCCCTGGAAGAAGCTAATACACAAAACAGCAATAGGGTGAACAGCAATTTTTTCTGTTGGGAAGCCAATTTCACAGCTAGCTCTACTACAATGCAATGTCATCCCAGCACAGTAAGTGTGCCATTTTGCTGTTGTGTGAAGAACTGAGATAATTTTGTAGGATGTTTCAACAGTACCAATAGAACTAAGATCCTGAATTAGACCAGAAGGGATATTTGGGATTTGTGTTATTTGTGTATTCAGTTAAAGACCACTGAGTTTTCCAAAAGCAGAAGTTAGTAGATGAGATTTGCTGGCTTGAGAAGACTGAAAAATAAATGTGTTTGTTTTAAAGACAGAATATTTTAAGACTTCATCAAATATATTCAGATGAATATTAGTTTCACAACCAAGAAGAAAGAAACTTTTTCAATTACTGGCCTGCTGAATACTTTTGTTAATGTGGAAAAATAGTATTTCTCTCTCCACGGAAACATTACAATAAAGACAAGAATGGCATTGCACAACTTTGTCTGCAATCTGAAATTAAGTTCTCACATTAGAACAGGAGTAATTAGCATTTTCCCTAGCTTGCTTCCATGCAGTAATAGCGCTGCCAAGCAAATGAGTAACACTACATGAGCTAAATGAACACTAGAAACAAATGTGTAGCCATTCCTCCTTCTCTGGGAAAAAAACTTACCAAGTGTCCTGGTTTAGGGCAAATTTGGGAGAAAAACAGTACGAGGTAAGTGGGGAACTGTAGAAATGTAGGTGTTGCTCCTTGATTATTTTGGCTTACATATGTTTTATGAACAAAAGGAAAAAGCCATATGGTTTGTGGGAGCATGTGGAAGATCTCCTCGAGCCATTTTCTTTTTTGTCTCTTCATGCCAGCTAAAGTCATTATGTACGTTCCTTATTTCCGTACATGTTATTAATTTGAAAATTTTCCAGCACTTCAAACACAGGCCTTTTAAAGGAAGATTACAATTATACCTTGTGTTAAATTCTGTTTTCAGAGTAGACACCTTCATGACATATGTATGTGTGTTTATCTACGTTTATATAAACACATATATTTAGTTTTCTCCTACCTTTCTAAGTGCTGCTGGTAGTGAGGCAGTAGACATTGATATCGCTGGGAGAGCGTAAGAGTGGGGGCAGATTACTGAGGGTGTTTGGTTCTCCTGAACAGTGCAGCGTCTGCCTGACACATCATAGTACCTGCAAGGAAAGGAAACATGGCTCAGTTAATGCATCCTAGCAAAAAAAAAATAAAGCCTGAGTCAGTGTTCGCTGTATTTCTGACAAAACACTAAGATGTTTTCTCCTGTTGCAGAGGTTCCAGGCTTCTGGTACTTGCAAAGTTTACTACTTTATTTTAGCTAAACTACTTGCTCCTCTTCTTAGACATTAATTCATCCCACCTGCTTTAGCTCTCTGAAACTAACTTGTCAGCTTTCTCCTGATAATGAAACAACCAAAATCCAAATACAACACTCAGCAGGATAACCACATCAGAGCCACAAGGCAGAAAAATTAGTCGTCTTATCTCCTGTCACTCCACCTCTTCAGAGACAGCAGATTACAACATTTGGAGTTTACAGCTCCACATTACATCACATGTTCGGTTCACTTTCCTTCCGGAAGCGGTCTCAGTAAAGGATCAATTGAATTCTTGGAACAAGTCACTTTTTGGGAAGAGGCTGTCCCAATAGACGTATACAATCTTTAAAGCAATACATTCATTTTAAGCAAGTCAGTCCTAAAACTTAAGGAACCTAATTTGGTTATTTTTTTTCCACAGTGGTAAATTTCAAATTCTGAATCCAAAGGATGTGAAAAAGTTCACTTAGTCTCCTCTCAAGAGAGAAATAAAATAGTAAAAACTGACCAAGTTATACAATCTCTTCCATTTCACTGTCTGAAAGTCGAAGTAGCAAGAATGCAGAATTCTCTGAAGACAGTTTTATTATAAGGTTGATAAATATAATAGTTTATATATTTTTGTCCTTTAGATGATTCAACAGTTGGTTAAAATGCAGCTTTTTAAAAATGGTATGTATTTTGATATTTTTACTTCAAAATTGGACTGAATTTTTCATAGGACAATTTAGGTTGGAATATACCCCAGGAGGTCTCTGGTCCAATGTCCTGCCTGAAGCAGGGTCAGCTATGGGAACACTCCAGGTTGCTCAGGACTTCACCCAACCAACTCTTGAAAATATGGAAGGGCGGAGAATCACAACCTCTCTGGACAACAGTGAAAATGTTTTCTCTTACATCTAATCTGGATCTCTCCTTTATCAACTTTTTGCTCTTGTCTTGTCTTCCCACCAGGTGAAAAGTCTGGGTTTATCTCTATTACCACCCAAAGCTGCCTCCTCTCCAAAACTGAACAAGCCCCAATTCTCCACCCTCTCTTCAAAGGGCAAGTGGAGCCTCACAGGCAACCACCTCACTGTCAACCGTCCAATGAACTCACCCCAGTTTGAAACACTGAGAGATCTCTAGGCAGAAAAAATACACTCATCAAATATTTTGCCTTTACAGAAAAAAATAAGTTTCAAAATGTTCTTTTCTGTTTTGTCCTCAAAATGTACATATTTTCCATTTTGGTTGGAACAAAACTACTTTTTTCCCACAGGCTTCTTTTCCAGACTCATCATACTGTCCCAAATCCAGCTCTGTTTGTACAGCTTTATTTGCAAATTCAGTTTTATAACTGACTTTCATATAGAGTTTTCAAAGAGTGAGTAAGTGAGCAGAAAAGCCTCAGGCATATTTATAAAGTGATTCAGTTTATTGCATAATTGTGGTGAAAATATTTTGACATTTTAACACATATCCCAATAAACATGTGCAATTATTTTGTTTATTTACCTATTTCTAAGGAAGAAACTGCATCACTCTTAATAGCTGGTTACCTTCCCCAGGACATAGCTGACTTTGAGCTGTCCATCTTGATTTTCACGTTCTACCTCCCCTGATAGAGCTTGCTTTTGGGGTGGTTCCACACACATTGCATGTGAAAAAATTCAAAAGTCACATTAAAAAGCTGGTCAGGTAGTGCTGAAAGATCCTGTGCCACCCTACCTACCCTGCCTATGGTCAACACTGCTGAAGGGAGTAACAGTAGGCTGGGGACTGTCAACCCTGTCACTCAGAGAAATGGAACAAGTGACATGATATGGGCAGGTGACCAGGAAGGTGTTTGGCTGAAGTCTGGATAAAAAGTCAGGGTGAGGAGGAGGAAAATAATGGCACACCAAGGGAAGTGGATGGAAGAGCTGTCAACTGTTGAGGTGACACTGACACTCTGCAAGAGGCCACCATTTGCCATGGTGCTGCTGGGCTGGGACAAGCATCTGCACCCCAAGTGATACACAGTGAACCTGTGTCAGAAAATAACACATTTTGGCCAAATGCCAAAACGAAGCCAGAGGAAGCTCTGGAAGCAAACACTTCCTAGGTAGGAAGACAGGATATTTCACCAGGATATCCTTTGTCCTGCTCCAGAAGGGGGCTGTGCTGGTCCCCAGGCAAGCCAGCAACATCCACCTGGGAGGCACCTGCTGGCTCCCTTCCACCAATGAAGGCTGGGCCTCCTTGGGGACGTCCTCACACCTTGTCCCACGTGCCCACTCCTGATGGCCATCAGCCCCTGAGACACCACTAGACCTCAGGGCACTGGCATGTCTGCGATGGAGTAGCCAGAAAGCTGCTGCTTTCAGAATGCAGTGAAGGAGCACTGATTCTTTCAGGCACTTTTTTTTTTAAAGGACACAATTTCACACCAAAAACCAGAGCTGACAGAAGCAGCCTGGGAGGTTTCAACCCAAAGATGTTGCACGGGAAAACAGCCAGCTCCAGATTTCCAAACAGGTGAGAAAAGGTGCTCTTTGAATTTCTTCACAGTTTGAAGTCTATCCTCCCAACAATCTGCTGACGAGCTGAGCTCACCAGAGCCTCCAAGTTTTACTTTATGGCACTGGGCAGTTTTCCAGGGAAACGCTGCAGTACGCTTCCCGCCCCAAGGCATGGGCACGCACACAAGCTCCTGAGGGCAAGATAGGGTGTGAGGGCACAGGGCTGCACCTCCTCTGCCCCAGCTGCCCAGCCAAATTCTCTCCTTCCAGCCCAGATGCAGAGTAACTCACCCCAATGCACAGCAGAGAAACTCACTGTGGGGCAAGGGCAGGTGGGGGGACAGTCACCATAGAGAAACTGAGGCACTGTCAACCCACACCCTTGCTTTTCTCACCCAGGCATGTTTGTGTAACCATTCCCACTTGCTCAGAGCCCTGAGGCTCTGGGGGGAGAAGGTGCTTGCAACACACTGAGCATGTTATGAAACCCTCCCCGACATTTTGCTCAGCAGTAACTACAACAGCCCCACGTTACCTCTGCCGTTTCCAGCACAAATCCAAACCATACCCCCCATACCCGCTACCACGAAGAAAATTAACTCTATGCCAGCCAAAACCAGCACACATATTTCATACAGCTATTAGTTACAGTAATAACTAATTTTACAGTGAAGCAAAGAGAAAGAGGGAGGCCTTGGAAATTATCAAGCTTTTGGAGGGAGCATGAGGCATGAAAAGGAGGAAGGAGAAGTTCTGTAGGTATATCCATCTTCTCTTTACCTGATTTACAGCAGAACTACCGACTGGAAAAGGAAACCACCAGATGGGACCCGACCTGGCAGTGCTCTCTCTATGCTGCGGACCACACAGTTTGGCCCCATCACTCTTACCTGTCCATGCCTTAATCCTTAGTAGCAACACAATGTTATCTTATTAACTATCTTAACATATTGACTTGAAATATAACAATTGCAAATAATTTTGAAGGGAAATAGCTTATAGATAAAAATATGTAAAGACAATGTAGGAGCAATGAGCAAACAACTCACTAACAAAAAGAAGAAGAGAGTGGGTTGCCATACATTTTAACCTAGCAATGCTTACTAAACTAGCATCCTCATAAATTTTACAGACATGGCTTCCCTCATAATCCATCATATTCAGCCCTGCAATCCATCTCCCATCTGCTGTTTTTCTGCAGTCTGTATCCAGTATATTGTTCTTGCCTATTAATTCCCACTTTTCAATCAACACAGTATGAGATCATTTTTTAAGAGAGAGCATGCATGAGCAAGAGCAACTTGATTACAATGGAAAGATATTTTTTTTGTTTGTTTATTCAGATCCTCTACCCAGTCTTCCCCCTCCCACACCATATCAGGACTAGAATTTTTCCCTGGGAGCAGCAAATATCAATTTGATCAGCAAAATGACTGACTACAAAACACAGAACCATATGAAGAGCAGTAAGGGGCATTTCTCTGGTTCATCCACCACCTCAGTGCTCATGACTATGACAGATGCACCTATGCCAACAAATAATTTACCTCCCTGCTTCATTCCCTGGTCCTGGTGCCCTTGTCAGCCGTACCACACATGCAGCACCGTGTGCTTGGACTCTCTTCTGCGGGAGACCGACTGCTTCTCTCTGAGGAAAAGCCAAGGCTTTTCCAGCTCTGTGGACAGACTGCCCTGAGGATGTCACAGCAAGGATAGGACTGGACCAATAGTGGCTTCTCCTGCCCTCCACCATCCCAACCAGCCTCTTGTCCTCAGACAGCCTCTGTGTGCCCCACACCCCACAGCATGCAGCATACTTTTGGCATAATGCTATGAAAACACCAGTCTTGCAGGCAGTAAAGCAACCTTCACATTACTTCAAACACTTTGAACTGAAGCCACAAAAATATAATTACGATCTTAGAGCCATGGGGGCATCGGACCCAGGTCAAATGTTAGGCAGCACAAACACAAACAGTTCGCTCCAGAGACAAAAGAGGAGCGGATGCATCCATAAGGATCACTCCTTGGGGCAGATCCTTTAGCCGTGTAGGCTGTTTTAAACAAGGGTTTTTTAATTGTGCATTATTTGAGTTGCTGTCGTTACAGCCTTAATATATTTTGAGCATTTCAAACAGCTTGCTCTGGGCTGAAGTTTTCCATACAAAGCTACTGCTTGTTATTCTTTCTGTCATCTTTTCCACAGAACCAGTATGTGGACTCCCTGAACAGTCTGCAGCAAGCTACTTACCACATCTATATCATCTCTTCCCACTGCCTCAGCAATCCCATTTCTGTGTCCCTGGTCATAGAACAGAAGAGCCAACTTCAGCTCTGTTATACAAAATGGTTGCTATGCCGGGACACCTCTTGCACACACCTACCTACTCACACAGAGTTTCAAGGGGTGGAAATCTGGAGCAGACACACGTCTTTGAACAGACATATGCTTGGGGGACATGTACTGCATGTCCTTCTGTTGTGGGAGTGACAGGATGTGTGTGTGTGATTTTCATATGGAAACTGAGCATTTCAAACTTCTCCCAGGCCTTGGGACTGATGAATGGCTCAGAGCTCCTCCTTGGGCATGGCACTGAGAAGTGGCGGGGAGGCACATACCCTCTTCTGCCAGCACCCTGCCATCTAATGGCCAGGCTTCAGATTCACAGGTGAATTGAGTTTTACCTTTCTGCCTCCACTGTTCTAGATCCTAGAGATAGAAAAGTCTGTTTAAACTACCTTAGGTCACATCTTGTCAGCACAGAAGCATTCCTACTGGCTTACTTCAAGGTGTTTTCTCATATGTCTTAATAACAGGGTTAATACCTCACCTAAAAGTACCCTTTGTTATAGTTACTCCACTCTGCCTTACTAATTCAGCCTAAATCATTCCTTCCTTTGTTTGGCAAATTCACACCATTTAAATACTCGCACACCTGTATCTCTCACTCACAACCATTATTTAGCATCATCTTCCCATTCTGTAAAGGAATTCCCATGTTCTCCTCTCTGTTTCCTTCTGACAAGACCTCTCCAGCAAAGATGTGTCCAGAGCTGCACTCAATGTCCCTGCTCGACTCACACAAAACCACAAAGAGCAGGTCTGCTGCCTCGTTGCTTTGTTCCACGATATATTTGCTCACACAAAGACTGCACAGAGCTCTTCTGAGCCACTCTCACACCACAAACTTGTCGTACTTGTTGTCCACTTCCATTCCTACGTGTATTTGTTTTTTCTTTCTACCGCCTTCCCAGTACAATATATTAATTTCAGGTTATTAAATGTATTTGTTTGCATTTGGCAGTTTGTTGAAGCTCTGAGCAAGTTCATCATGAGATGAAATGGTTCCAAGCTTCTGGCTTTCCTGCACTTCAAACAGCATGCAGCTGGAAATGCTACAGTCATTAGGCCTTCAAAACATGTTTTTCTGAGTGCTAACACAGACACAGTGCTGCTCTGCCAAGTCTTTAATACACTGAATTCAAGCAGCTTCTGGTTTCTTATTCCAACTGATCTTCTTCCGTTTTACAAAATCAAAAAGCCCCTCTGTCATAGAAATTACTGCAATTATTAAATACATTTAAACTTTTTTAGCACCTCCATTAACTAGGAAAAAAATCCAGTAAAGATGCTTCAGAAAGATGGATTATAAAACCCAACTACAAAGTTGAATTATAAGGTTATCTGCTAAATAATCTGGAAATTTAATGAATGATGTAGTTAGCTGCCCAGAAATCTGTCATTATATAACTCGCTAAAATATTAATGAATAGTAGCATAGAGTTTTACCCATACCAGGCTTCTGCCAGATGCTCATTCACCCTTTCACTATTTTGCTTCCTGATGTTCTCAACTATGGAATTAACTGTAATAGACTTAATTTTGTATCTTGCTGTCTTAAGTATCTTTGTATCTTAAGTATCTTCACAGCAACTCACTTTTTATATCTACAAACCAGGTTACTATCATTCTGTATTGATGCTCCTATGAGGAGATACATCACAAACTTCAGTTAATACCTACCACAAACAATCACTCCCCTCTAGTTGTATTTCCAGCCCTCACTTGCACAGGAAAAATCACAATTTAACAACAAACAAAACTTTAGTTTGGTACAAAATAACTGGAACATGTACCGATCCACTTTCTAAAACCTCATTTCAAAGGAGAAATATATTTTGTCATTTCATCACTCCGAGACTATTCAAATTACTGAAGCTCATTTTTTATTCTGTAATTTGAAGACCATTAACAAATTTTGTCAGTTACTACTTTTTGTGAAACTGAACTCCCTGTGCTGATAGTGATGTTTAAAAAAAATCCCAAAACTTAGTACAACATTAATATAAGATGTATTCCCTTAAGTAGTTTTTTTTCCCTTTTTTTGGTCTTTTTTTTTAATTCATCAGAAAAGCTCGTTATTATCATCCAGCCACTGGGTGGCACCTCTACATAGATGCCAGGTGTGCCTCAACAAACCCATGATGCCTTCAATAATACTCCATTCCTCCCACAGCCAAGTGTTGACATTACATCAGCTTCATGTACATAGCCATGTTTGGGAGACAGCTAAAGTTGGTTACTAAAAATTTGCTTTGTAAAATATTCCTGGAATTTTCTGCTGCAATTTTTCAACTCCTAACTTTTGGGAAAAAATGAATCTGTACAGAGAAACCTGTCAAGGGAAACCTGATTCCTTGGATATGTGTAAGTATGGGCAACTTTTGATAGCCTATGAAATTGTTTTGACAGTTGTGCCAGAGAAAATATATAATGAAATTTGTTGCTTTGTAGTAATATAAAACAAATCATGTCTAATATTACAGTAGCATCCAGCAAGCCCAAGAAAAGTTAAATTCCAGTTTTGGTGGGCAATGAACTAATAATATCCCTGCCCCTAGGTCAATTGTAACTATGCTGCACTGGACTATCTCAATGAAAAGCTCATCTTGATATTTATACTCTGGCCTAGCTTTAAAGCATTGTATAAACAATAATCATCACATTGAGTTACCTAACACAGGTAATATCTCATTTTATATAGTAAGAAGCTCAAAGAACCAGATGAAGCAGTTTGACTGAGGAGACAAAAAGCCAGCATCACTCATTTCTTTAAACACATGATGCTTGTCTTCTTTGTTCATATTGACTCACCATGACTTAAGGAACAGAAACATCACGTTACTGCATCATTTTCCTACTTTCTGTAGCTACATTGGGAGATACAGAAGGGTGTTTACAAATTCAGGGACATGAAAATGCTTTTGAACATCCAGACTCACACTGGCAGCATTTCCCCACCTGCTCTTTTATGTGAGTTTAAGCATTGTGGTTCAAAGTGATAGTTGAAAAAAAATCAGCAAGGTCTGTGCTCTTTAAAGTTTATTTTGAGTATGTTGTAATCTGCCTTGGACTAAAGTTCCACTTTAGTGGAAACAAAATGGAACTTAGAATAAGTCCAATTCATCTGCGCAACTCTAAATACAGTGCAATTCCAGCAACAAGTAGGAAAGTCTTTAATTCTTGGGAAGAACGTTTCTGCCCACAAGAAGGGATAAAACAGGTTTGCATACACCAAAATAAGGCTCTCAAGTTCCCACTGTCCAAAGGCAGGAAAGGCTGTGCCAGATGGGCACAGAGGCAGCAGGGAGGGAGGGATGCACTGTTACACACACCTGAGTGCTACGTCTCGTGCTGGGGACACACCTGCCACAGGGAAATGAATGACCACAGCTCCAGGCTGCGGCTGGGGACTGCAGCTCACAGGAAGGGCCCCTTCAGCACGAGATCCCAGAAGATCCCATGGCCTTTCAGCAGCCTAATGCCCTCCACTACACCCATTGGGCCAGTGAGGAGACCCTGTGTATGTTCCTGAGCCCAGCATGAGGGTGAGCCCCTTGCAGCACAGCTTGAGAGTGAAGAAAAGGCCAAATGAATGAGATGCAACCAGGACTTGTGAGGTTTGGCTGGTGCTGCATAAACTCATCCATTTATCTATGCATCAAAATCTTCATAAACCACACCCTGCAATTTCAGCAAAGGAACTCACCAAAAATGAGTTGATTTCATGAGCTAAATTAGCCCACTGTCTAGAACAAAGACAAGCATCTAGTGTGGTACCAGCCATTCCACATTTGCATCAATTATGCTGAGCCCAATTGAAACTCAGACTTTTGGCAACAAGGTGCTGAGCCACCGTTTGCTCACAAAATAACACAGCAGCTTATGTTCACTGGAGATTTGTGATTACAAATTGCATTAATGTAGATTTATTATGTCACTTCTGAATATCAACAGTCTAAATACCTAGGTAACCTACAGTTACAAACATGCTGCAGAAAAAAGCAATAATTTTTGTTTTTTAAAGTGGCACTAGAAAGGCACCAATTAAGAATGTAGACTTAGCTTTGTAAATTCAGCTTTGAAAACTGGCCATTAAAATTTTACTGAGTTTTAAGAAGAAAGAAAGAACAATTTACTAAAATGATTAAACAACTTCTTTTTGATGTCAGGAATGGAGAATTGAATTGAAATGACAAATTCAGTAAGAACTAGCAGGAAAACATAGAATTATACTTAGACAAGTCAGCTTGTGTAATATGAGACATTTTGTTGCTTCCAGATTTAATAATAGACTTTATTATTTCAGGCTTTAAGTAATTATAATTTTATTGCAAAAGTTATCACTGTGGATTTTCTCATTTGCCTGAAAACACACATCTGCAGAGACTTCAATATAAATCCTAGATTAATTGCTTTCATTTAAATTCCATGTGTATTTCAATATGGAGTATCTGAGTGAAGCATCATTCCTTAAGAGATGACAATACTGAATCACAATTTATGAGAATGTTTAATGGGCCAGGTCCATGACTCCCATGTCTTGGAGCAAACAACCTTCATCTTTTATGTGTATGTACAGTTACATTTATGAAAACAATTTTAAAATGCTTAACACAGACATCTTTTTAGATACAACTTGTAAAAATCTATCATCATACTTCATATGGCTTTTCTAGTCATGTGACCAGCAGAAGTAGTAGTTCAGGGAAGTCTTGAAAAGTATTAGAGCTTTCAACAAAATAACAATAGAGAAGAGGAAAAGGCAACTCAAAACTTATATAAATTGCAGTCACAGATGCATCACAGAAAGTGATTTTTGTCCCAAACTCTAGCACAGCACCAATGTAAGATCCCATTTCACAGCATATCCCACAGCCCCACCAATTATCATCAGAGTTCTTCATTCTCACATTCCTTTAAATGCTATTAATACAGTTATTTTCATTGTCAAAAGTTGCACATCAAAATAAATACATGGATGTGGATGGGTTTTCTACATACCTCCACAGAGTTCAGGCTTTCTGCCAGCTCAAACAGACATCACAACATGGATTTACACTACGAAGTGCTTCTTTGAAGTCATATTGGCTTCTTCAGAAGGACTAGCTTACCGAGTAAATAGCAGCAGAATTCAGGATTCCTTCTGGATACAAGCTCACTGAAGGCAGCCTACCTGCATCTCTGCATCTTTACAGAGCCAGAAGACCACGGGCTTCACCTTCAGAGTTTGTTTTGCTTCACCTTTTGAGGAATGACTTGTCTCCTGACAGTATTTTTGCCTGTTGTCAAATCCATTTACCACTCTCCTGTTTCACTCCCTTCTCTTTTCCACAGCTACCAAAAGTGATCTTGCAGGCAGTGAGAGAGGAAAAAAGAAAGGATTCAAAGAAGAGAAGAGAGGGGGAAATGAAAAATGAAAATGGGAGGCTCCTGGGAAAGGAGGTGCAGACAAACTAGGGAGAATATTTTTTTAACTGGGACACTGACAGCCCAGTTAATTTTGTGTAAGGCTTTGTTATTTAAAATGATGAACATTTTGTTACAATTCAGTACACTTACTTAATGTTGCTTCCACTCTGTTCATTAACAGCTCTCTTCTGGATTACTAATCTACAAGGCCTTCAACTATTGGTTTTGAACAGCTCATCTTCCAGCCTCAATGCTTGATCATCCTAGAATGCTTAAATACCTCCCAAGCAGGAAACACCTTCGTGTTAATTATATTAAATGTCTGAGCTGGAGCCTGCCAAGCAGTTCTGAACACAGTAAACCAGGCACAGACTTTGTGATGAGTAAAAACAATGTGCTCCTATAATAGAATCATTACATGTAAAGAAAAATCTTCAGAAGAAACTAAATAAACTCTTAACTTTGAGGAAGCTGGTTACAACAAACTATTTCTATCTCCAGCACTATCTGTGGCCACGCCTCTATAAAAGAAATAAATTTATCTTGTCTCTTAGATTTAACAAACATCCAGAGCAGAGGTGGATAATCTCAATGCACATGAACTTCTGCGTGAAAACAAGTTTGATTTGTCCACCACAAGCATTAACTTTCAGCCACACCTACTCTTCTGTTTGGGTCAAGTCTATAATTAATGAAAGCTCCCTCTCCATATGACAAGCAAATTTTTATATCATCTCCCTTATCTTTATTTAAAGATGCTATCTATAAAACTGTAAGATAACTATGGTAGTGTTTGAAGCTGATTTAAGAATAAAAACTTAAGAGAGTGAACTCGCTCTTAATAGCCTGCAGCTACAGCATCACATATCCTTACGTGTACCTGAGCTGGTGTGCATGGCGCAGGAGCATCCTCCGTGCTGCTCGCTGAAGGAAGGAATTTTCATTGCAGTGAATGTCATGCTTCAGCTCTTTGTCATCAAGAAATGAATTGTTTCAGTGCAGCACTCAGTGACAAACCGCATTGTTCAAGTGTGTGTGGACACCATCCAAGGGACTCTGACGCTTTATGGGCTCTCCATGTGCAAGCTGCTGAAAGCTTCACGTTTTAAAATGTCCACATGACCATTTAAAAACAAACAAAAACCCAAAAGCTCCACGCAGTTTTTTGGTGTTCTTTTGGAACCAAAGGTGTTTGTACCATCCCAGTGTCTCAGTAGGTTGAGCAGCTCACTTTGGCTCTGGGTCTTATGCAAGACGTCTAATTGACAGTTGAGTACAAAGAGTAATTAAGTAAACATCTCAAATCACAAAAAATAATTCTACTACCATTTCAATCACATTTTAATTTTAAAACAGTTCACACAGTAAACTTTATCCTAAAGCATCTTGTGGTACAAATGTATTATGAGCCTTGGACTTTACACATGAAATGCAAGTCGTTCTGGAGCCAGTTCAAAGACTGACTTAAGTCATTTAGGATGTCCTATTTACAATAGCTGACTACAGAGTCATCTGCCTGCAACTCTGTAGTTACCTGCTAAAACCTTCTATTTTAATTTCTGCATTTGCCTACTTTCAACCCTCTGAGGGTTAGAACCAGTTTAACAAGGCATTTATCTCATCATTGTGACCCAGATGGGGCAACTCATTCACAAGGGACAAGAAATCAGAATCTCCCACAGATAAAGCCTCAGGATCTGGGGGAAAAACATTTTTGATACTCAGTCTGAGACAGCAACGTATTTTGTCTTGGTGATTTTTCAAAGCATAATGTAAACCCCTCCTTTCTTAGCAATATTCCCACAGCTAAAGAAGCCACAGATTCCTTTCCAAAACCGTAAGTAATCTCCAAAAGGGAGAATGAGTAAACAACTGAGGTAATCAAGACTCTCTTACTAGAATCAGTTATGCAAGGGAAAAGAAAGCTGTCGTGTTTTCATTGCATATTACATGCACAGTGAAACAAGGGACGAGTTCAAATCTTTGGACCCAGCCTCCAAACCCAAACCTTCAAGCATTCTAAAAGCCTTCTCTAGAAATCTGTGTGCAGTAAATGCACACTTGAAGATGCAGCCTGGAAGCAGACCTTTTGGACTGCAAAATTTCTTCTGGCAAAGATACAGACCCTGAAATCTCTGTCAAGGATATCCACTAACCATAATGCAGAACTGTACATTGTTCTGCCTTCAAATGTGACAATACCAACTTCAAGGAAGTCAAGGATCAGGAAGAGATAACCAAGGATGACAAATAATTCCTAAATATTTGACATTTATTTTTGAGATAGATAGTTTCATTAGTTCAAATGTTATAAAACAGTAAATTGTAGATGTAAAAATAAAATTGCATGCTTTTGCAGAAGCATTTTAAAGAAATGGACTTACTGAAAGACATCAACTGATCTGTTTCTATCAGAAGGCAGCACTGTAGCCTGGTCTGTCTGTTAATTACAAGTCTTTAACATTAAAAAGTAAATGAAACACCATTTTCTATTAATGTTTCCATTAACTAATAGGAAAAAAAAAAACAGGAGCTACAGAAACAAGAGGACACTGAAGTCTTGGTTTCCCTAATGAGAGTTAGTTCAACATAATTTTAATAACTCAGCTCTCACTAATTAAAACATGCAATAACATTTTTAGGAACTTCAGAACAACAGTGGCTGTACCTGGAAGCAAGACCCCATATCCTTCTCAGGTAATGAGGTAAGTTCAGTTGCTCAAAATAACTTACACAACTATTCCCAATACTCCTCTTCCTTAAGGATGTGTCAGAAGAGTAGTGAAAATGGAAACAATAAACACAACTCAAGCTTTACAAATTTCAGCCCAAAAATCTAAAATTAACAACCTTTAGTTTACACACCCATCTTACTATGAGTGTGAAACCAGCTCATTCACTGAAAGTTTATTTTCTTACCACATACATCTGTATAAGGTAAATATTACCCCAAATCCATTTTTATCCTCCCAGTATTGATCAGAACTCACAAAATAGGTTAAAATGAAATGTCAGTCTCCTAACTTAAAATTTGCTAAGGTATAGCTGGTATAGCCAAATGTGTCCCTCTGTTAATTGTCACAAAACAAATTAATAAAAGCAGTTGTGGTGGAAAAGAAAAGATGGAAACCCTCTAGAAGATAAATACAAGAAGGGGCAAACCAAACTGCTTATGTTATACTCTGCTTTTGTTTTGCTTGGTTCTATGTCCTTAGTAATTCTTTTTTAGTGCTCTACTGGGCAAATACTCAGAGTTGGCTCAGAAGCCAGTTTTGCTATTGGAACTTCATCAGGCAGTTATTAAACTCCTTCTGTTGAAAGGCTCTTCTCATCCCTAGTAAAAAGGCACACAGTTTTCATTAAAGAAAAGCCTCAGTTCCCCCTTGGCTTTGTAAGCCACATGCAGCAGCAGTTCTGCACTGCACTCTGTACACAGGGACATGAAAGCAGAGTTGCCCTTGAAAGTCTGGGCCAGCTGAACCCAGAAAAATCTAGAATTTTTTGGACTGCAACACCAGAAGATGCAAGAGAACCAAAGGGTTTTGTTTTACAGCTAACTTTTTGAACTAGAACTGTCTGTCCTCCTCAACCTTCACCTTTATTATTAAATTGTAATTTGGGCTAGATTAAAGGACAGCAGAGCAGCATAAAAGGGAGCAAAACTAACCAAAATAAACATATTTAGGACAGATTGTTGAGCAGATGTAAATAATAAGACTGTTCGAGCATATGAGACATAAAGAAATCAGAGTGGAAGAAGTAAAACACTTCTAAAAGTATGAGAGATGAAGGAATGTGAGGACTTCTTCAACAATTAACAGAAGAAGGACTCCTCAAGCCATTTTTTAAATCATGTATTTCTTCTTCTTGGAGGAAAAGGAAAGAAGTTTCAGGAAAAATTAATTTGTATAAACATTAAAAAACTGTCTGCAGTGATTTTGCAATTTGTTGTTTTCTGTCGCACTTGTTTTATGTAGGTGCCATGTAAAAATTCAAACTCAAACACTAAGTAATACAATGTAATAAACAGGTAAACTGCATTAAAGCAAAAAAAAAGAGTAAGCGGTAAAAAAGAGTAAGAGGTAAAAAAAAGGAGGTACTATTTGCACTGCAATTATGCTGAGAATCTCACTGAGGTAAGACTGTGGTAAGTGCTGTACCAAAAACTTGGTATGTCCAGTAAGAAGGAAGGGAGGAGACACAATTACACTGAAACATCTGCAATTATCCGAACAGTTTCTGCCCAGCAGCTGCTTCATCAGATTTGTCACCACCAAGACCCAGCACCTGCCAGGGAAAACTTGTGGCAGGAGGCACCAACACCACAAAGCAGCTGGTGTGCACACCAAAGCCACTGAGAGAGGACATCAGCGAGCTCCTGGGAGCCATCCAAGATGGACACAACATCTGCACCACTATGGTCTTTCAAATCAAGATCAGGGGACAAGAGTGACATTTCTAGTAACCTCCAGGGCAGCAGATGTACCAGTGATAATATTTCTCTACTACCTAAGTAATGCAGGGCAGCAGGGAATGTCACACTGTGGTAAGATATGATCAGCTATTTGCTTGGACATGGATTTGTGTCCAAATTCATGCTTGCATGGATTAAGAAATATAAACACAGAAGTTCAACAACAAGTATTCAAAAATAAAGCCTACAAGGAAGAAAGAAAACTTATACAATAAAAGTTTAGACAGTGAAATAATGTTAGATGTGCAAATCTGTATTTCATTAAAGCATTAAAAAGACACTATTTAGTTTATTTTGTAAACAAAGTAGGGCAAAGTTTTCTCTAATTATGTGATAAAAATATTGGGCAAAAACGGCCTTTCCTGTCTTTCCTAGGCAGTATTATTAAGCTCTGAAGTCTAGGATTTATTTTTCCTTGCTCTAAGCTTACTAACTACAAATGTTTTAATTTGTAAAAATTATCAAGGACTTTTCTAAAACTAAGCTGCAGCTCTGACCTCATGTGCACCCCAGGCAGTTCATTTCAAGAGCTTTCAAAATACAATGTCATTTTTAAATTCCTTTAAGAAATATCAGCTTTAAACTTCCTTTATTAATTTTGCAATTCCTACATTAAAGATCCTGTGTAGGTTTTAAAGATGAAGGTATAAAACAGTACTGTTCATCAGCTTTATATAAGAAAATATTCATTTTTTTGGCAACCTAGATTATTTCATAGTGACTTTTCTCATCTTCCAAGTCACAGTTGGTTCTTTTCTCCTCTGTCTTCCAGATTTTCTACGGGCATAAAACTCACCACATGTGTAACTACCAAGGTTCTTCCATCAATTTTTCCAAACACAAAGTGATACAATAAATATTTCAGTGAATAACAAATCATTAACTATGAATAAGCACCTAAGGGTGTGCACTGGGTCTGGCTGGAATGGAGTTAATCTTCTTCAGAGCACATCATATGGTGCTCTATTTTAGATCAAAACAAACAAACAAAAAGAAACCCCACCACATCAAAGTTTCAGCTGCTGCTGGACAGAGCTTGTAGAGCACCAAGGGTTTATCAATTTCTCGTACATTCTCCCCAGCAAGTGGGCTGGGAGGGAACAGCTGACCCAAACTGATCAAAAGGACGGATATTCCACAGCATGTAACATCATGCTCACCAATACAAACTCTGGTTTTGTGATGGTTTTCCAAAGTAGCTGCTGCTCAGACACTGGATGGGCACTGGCCTGCTGGTGGAATTATTGAGGGTCTGTGCATTGATTTGGGTTGGTTTTCCTCTCCTTTGCTTATTAAGATATCCTTATCTTGACCCATGAGTTTCTTCTTGCTTTTGCTCTTCCAATTCTCTTCCCCATCCCACTGACAGGGAGGAATGAACAAAGTGGGTGAGTGTTTCATTGCTGGTCAAGGTCAACCCATCACCAAGTAAAATCCTTTTCATGGGGCAGGGATTGGGATTCCTGCACAATAAGATGTCCTCAGGAGATTATATATGTTCCATATTTATGAAATTCATACCATTTTTCAGTTATCATGCAAAAACATACACTGCTCTGGTTTTACTTTATAATGCCATCATGTTGGACTATTTCTTTTAATTACACAAAAATGTTTTAAATCAATCCTGTGTAACTGTTATAAACAGGAGAAAAAAAAGAAGATACCAGAATTAAATCAGTACATAAATACACTCCAGTAGAAGTATACACACTTGACGAGTTTTTTGTAGCAGTACCTATGCATTTGATATTGTTTACATGTAGCTTAATGCTCTTTGCATTGATGTCATAAAGGAGAAAACACACCCAAAACTTCAGTTTTCTCATGAGCATGTGATCCCAGGCTGCCATATGTGTGGAGCAAGTGGTTGCAGAAGATGTCTATGCACTACATATCTTCAGGAAAGCTAAGTGACACATTAAAAAAATTCCATTCTTCTATTTGTGGTTGTTTACAGGCACACACATGAATAATAACAAAGGAATAATCAGTTCACTTGGAAGTGGGAAGGGAAAGGAAGACATCAAGGAGTGTTCTGCTGAATATACCATCAAATTTGGATGCCCTCAGAAAACAGGCAGTATTTCATGAATGTGGAACTGTAAAACTGTCCTTTGGACCTCCCAAATAAGATAAACACAATTTATGACCATACTGGAGGCGCTACTTCCCCAGCAGCCTAGGTCAGTTCAGCAAATCCATCACCTAGAGGACACTGGTTTCTAGGCACAGAGCCTGTTCCCAAGGCTGTCTGCTGGACTACAACAATACTGACAGGCTGTTTGATGTGGTGGCATGGTGCCACTTCATCACATCTTAGACCTTAACTCTCTGAAATCTTCTATGGAGTGCTCATCTACAATCATTTCATCTTGGAGGATGAGCTGGAAACAGGCTCTCCAACACCTGTGAACTCAATTACTGTCTTCCAAACATTTTCTTGCCATGGGGACTCCTCCTGGGTAGATGTGGGGCTGAAGAGTCTCTAATTGGGCCACGCTGTCCCCTCATAAATGCCTTGCATCTCTAGACCATCTCAGAAACCATCTTTTCTTTCCAGGTCTTACTCATATTGCCAAAGACTGAGAATATTTACACCCATCACATCCTCCTAAATTCCTGCATTTGGTGAGGAGTCATAAAGAAAGGCAACACCCTTCCTCTGCACGGAGGTAACTTTGGGGCCAAAGGCAGCAGGGTCATGACAGGAACTGAATGGCATCAGCAACACCATTTCAAGGGCTGGAGCATTAGTCAGTGCTGCCTGCTGCTCACATGCCCTGACCTCTCTGCCAAATATAACCTGGCAGCCTGGTTTGTGCCAGCAGTGCTACTGGACAGCACAGTGATAAAAAGGATGACACAATAAGATATCACAGGGAGGGTAGTGCCCAAATTGTTTCTTTATTGTCCCTTGGTCATGTCTCGACCCTGGGAGAGATGCAGAAGGCACTGGCAGTGCCACAGCACCTGTTCCTCACCCAGGCACTTCGGAAGCAGGTCATCCAACATCCAAAGCTGCATGAGCACCAGTGGAAAATATTCATGTTCTCAGTTTTGGGAGGTGCTCACTACTCCAGATGCCTCCAATCACTGCCTCATTTGTCCATGTGTCCTTCTTCAGCTTTGTGAACTGGGTGACAAGGGACCTAAACCAATCAACCCCAGCTTATTAAAAGTATTAGAATTTGAATTTAAAAACTCCACAAGAACAAGAAACTTGTACTCAGGCTGAGGAGCATTTGAAACAGGGGAAGGAGCCTGGCCCTTTGCTCCTCTGACAGGAAGCATGAGTAGCAGCAGAAAATCTGTGGATCCTTGTGGATATTGCCAGATTACACAGTCCTTATGTTTGAGCACAGTAACCACACACACGTGCATCTCTGAACCTGAAATGAGGACCACTGCTCAAAAGCAAACCAGACTATTTAAAATACATATGCAGAGAAAGGTTCTGCCAAATCCTTGTTCTGATGAGCTGTTGTAGGAGTAATTTCTCTATTTTTGACCAAGTCCTAACATCTCCTGTAAAAACCTGACACTAAAGTTCAGAAAATGGCATACTCAAGAGACTCTCCAAGTTTTTGTATTCACAGGCTAAAATTACAAGGAAAGGAGAGGCAAGTGAGGGCAACCCAGGGAAGATATAAAAAATGCCAAATCAAGTAAGTCTGTTCACATTTCAGTATCCAGTTAGACAGTAGTTATTTTCATAACCTTAACTCTCAATAGCTTTTATTTCACAGCTGTTTCTCCTGACACTACTAATGTGATTGGAGAGGTAAAGGCAACTGCATGTCCTCTGCCCACAAACTGAGTGAGAGGTTACCTGAAAGAGGGGTTGAGAAGTCTTTTCACAAGTGAAAATTACTCAAACACTAGATGGAATATTACACACACTAAGAAAAAAAAAAGAATAGAAAAGCACCAACTAACAAAATCTACCCTTGGAGAAGCACTCTGATTTCTTTTGAAAGCAAAAAAAGGAAGCATGTGTATCTCATACACATCATGGCCTGCTGCTGCCAACACCTGGCTGCTCACACTTCTTCATTACATGACATGAACACTTAATTTGTCATCAGCAGCAAAATTTATGTATAATCATCTGCACCTGTAAAGGACATCCTGCTAGTAAAAAAACTCAGTAAATCAAAATGCACACGTTAGAATGAAAACAATTATCATGTCTTGTATATAAAACTAATTTATATTTTTTAAATTTATATCAAATCTACTTTACGCATCTATGCTGCAATGCAGCCTGTATATCAGTGAGTCCTCTGGAAGTGAATAAAAATATATTTCAGAATTATGAGAGAATCAGATCAGATGGTGGGTAGTCTGGGGAATATTATGTCTAGAAAAAGAACTGAGGGAATTGCATGTTGGAAAAAATAAGTAGTATTATTAATGAGGGAGAAATCCTTCTCTCTTGGTTGCAAATTCTTGACCAGGAAATTGATGGTAAACTCTTGTTAACTCCTACCTGGTGTGAAACAAAGTCAGAACCGATACATCTCACTGTGGGAAGAAATGAATACATAATAGCACATTGCTTTGGCAGCTGTCCCACGGTCACAACGGGAGAGTTCCACTTCAGCTGGAACAGCCTAGCCAGGCCATCACTGGGTGAGAAAAACTCCATGGAACATAATGAAGAATAGTGGGAACAGAAGACTTCTGGCCTTTGACAAACCTTATCCAATTATCAACATGTGGGGTCTTTGGAGCATAAAGAACCCGCTTTAAGCTGGATGCAGGAGAAGCACTACTGCAGAAAACAAGCAGGAAGGGGGAAAGCACTGTTTAGAATTACACAAGAAAATGTGTCAAAGGTTGTCAAGTAACTCAGATCTAACTCAGAAGAGATTAGACATGTCCAAACAGGTATACAGACCTTTTTTTTTTTAACCAAGCAAAGCCAAGCAAAACTAACTGTAGCATGTGGCAAGTTAATCACAATGGCAGTGATATTAATAAATCACCCTGATTATTTTTAGCAAAATCGTTTTGAAAAATAATTAAAACAATTCCAAGGAAAACAACCGACAAATAAATCTTTGAAGACTAATCAGATAAAGTAAACATGCATCCAACATGTTTGGATTCAAATACCTAACAGTAACTAAACATCTCCCATGGCCTAATCATATTTTGTACTTTTAGAAGAAACCTGACAGAATATTTAAACATAAATACTCATCACAAAAATCTTGATTACATCAAGCAACACTACAATGTCATCGAAAATACTCTGCTCAATATTTGAACTTGCTAGAGCACATGTAGACACAGAATTTGAGAACTTAAAGTTGCCAAGTTTTTGTTGGACACTTCCTGTTCAGTTCCTCCCCGGCAGCCAAAGCAAGCATCCTGTAAGATGCAATCCTCCCTCGAATACCTCCGGGTGAGCCCTGAACTATTATTACTGCCTCCAATGCTGCCCCACTGGTTTGGCAGCTAGTGGGACATTCTTCCAGTGCCAGCAGCTCCTGCCAGGCTCACACACAGCTTCTGAGCACTGTACTCCACAGTGGGGAGAAAAGAGATATAAGCCCAATTAAATCTAGGTTCATTCAGGATGCAGAGGATTCATAAAAATACTCAGGACTAAAGTACAACACTGTTTCACAATGTTTATACTTGAGGTCGTGTTTTTGTATGAAAGTCTCACTATCACTACTGTGGTTAGTACTTACAGGAGGAAAAATTGAGACTTTTCACATAAAAAACCAGACTAGTTTATCATCTGACTAGATTTACTTCTGACCAAAAGTAACATTATGAACTATATGCTGATTTTCTAATTTTTTATTTCTTTGTAAGATATTCCCAGCACCCTGGCACTCATGTAGAAGTTTTTTGGGATAAGACTCCTTTTTGTTTTGAATTTCAGTTTATAAAAATTAAAGCATCTTCTAAATTATCCTTTGATGCAAAGACAGTATGTTCGCACTAACAAATAGTTCTTGAAAGTCAAGATGAGAAGCTTGTTATCTTAACAGAAAAAGATGCATTTAGGCCTCAATTTTTAATGTTAATTTTTTTGTTTGATTTATTAAGTATAATGAACCAGTAGGCAGTACTGTTGTAACTCTACTAATTTTTGTCCTTTCATATTGAATTATAGTGAAAACTTGAGGTCTCTCCCACAGAATCTAACTTACCCATAGATTTATTTCATATGGAACACTGAAAATCCTATGTTAAAAAGACTAGCTTCACCTTAACTCGAAGGCTATATAGTAAAGTTTTCTACTCATCCCAAGAGAGGAAGATATCATCTAGATCTTATTGAAGAACTGGTTAGTTCCATTACCAGTCGCTCCAAGCCACAGATACGTGCCCTAAGATAGTGCTAACAATGACACAGACTCATGAGTAATAGCACAGCTCTGGCTGCCTTTGGATTCCTATGCTTCCATCAGAGAGCACAGAAACCTACATAATTCAGGTTTGTTAGAACTTTAAATACAAGCATTTTCCTAAAAACATCAGGAGGTTTCAACCCAAATGCAGAAGAGTCCTGGCTACACTCAGTTTCTGACAGGAAACGTGACAGGAACAGGCATTGAGCTGTTCATCAGGAACCAAGAAGTCCATAGCACGTGAGTAGACTCATTACCTGCAGGACTGTCACTTATGTTGTATTTAAAATACTCCCCTGTGGAATGCTCATAGGCCTCCCAGCCTCTTTTTTAATTCTTCACTTCATACACACCCATTAAATTACACAAGGACTCAAAAGCCTGATAAGTTCCACTCTGAAATTGCAAATGATATGTACTCATTCAGAGCTTTTGAAAGATGCCAACTTGTTTTTGGTCTTTTGTGCTGTTATTTACTATTTGCATAGTCAAAATCAGACTCCATTATTCTAGACATTTGATAAACACACAACCCAAGCCATGACAGCCTGGGAGAGATTAGTCAGTAAACTAACAACACAGACAAAAGGTGTGAGAAAAAGATTTCTTACTGCCTAAACTGAAAACAGACAAGAGTACTTCCCACTGAATAAGTTAAGGAATCCAACCACAAATCAGAAGAATCTCACAAAGTTAACTCAGAATACATCTACAAGGTGGGGTGAGGCAGATGTCTGTGTTTAATGTGTCCAAGCCCAAATCAGCCAGGTAAAAAGCAGCTGTAGTTTACAAGCCGTGTCACTGTGTTAGTTGAGTGATGTGCCTGCACATCCATCCTTCCAGGCTGACTATGTGAGCTTATTCTCAGCGCTGCAAAAACCAATCCATCAGCCCAAGTAATCAATCTGCCTCTCTACAGAATGTGACTGCATGAAGCTGTTTTTGTTAATGCTAGACAAACCCAGCTATGGCGCTTCCAAACAGAAGGTATCCTGCTCCTAGACAGCTTCTAACCAAGGGAGGTGAGACCCCACCTGCAGTGCTGCATCCAGCTCTGGGGTCCCCAGCACAGGAATGACAGGGATCTGTTGGAGCAAGTCCAGAGAAGGGACACCAAGTTGATGAGGCAGATGGAGCCTCATCTCCTCTGATGAAAGGCTGAGAGAATTGGGATTGCTTAGCCTGGAAAAATAAGGCTTTAGGTGACCTAATTGCAGCCTGCCAGACTCAACAATTTGTTCCTCTCCACCAAGTGCACAAATCTTCAAAGCAAAAGAACATAACCTTTTCATTTCCAATAGAGAGAATGTAAGATGGATATCTTATCATATCCATCACGATTTTCTCCCCTACTCCTTCAGCTTTTGCACACAGCTAAGGGAGGTCACAAAGATGCTTCAACAGGGGGCAACAGGGAAGCTCCAGCATGCATCAACAGGTCTCCTCCCTATACCATGGAGAATTAATTATTTGTACTTTATCTGTAAAATAGTATAACCATGGGTGAATCATCAAAACACTGTCCTTGAAGATGGTGATGGCACTATAATGTTATAGAAACTTATTAATAATCATATGGCTTTATTTTATGCCAAATATGTTTATACTGTACCAAAAATCCTAAATATATATTTTGTCACAATAATTACTGGTTCCTCACTAAATAATTCATAAGTAGCACAGGATTCCCAGCCAAGGATAGGAAAATATGTCAGAACTGTTAATCACACAGCAGCTCCCTGGATGTTGTGGAATGCCCACTGTGAAATCCCACTGGTGGTTCTCAAGGAATTAAAATTATGGAAACCAAATCAAACAGATCAGTAAAACCATCTGAAAGTCAAAGAATAAGAAACTATAGTCCCTCCCCCAGAAATCCACAGGTTCACAATGACACTTGGAATTACCTTGCACTTCTCAGTGCCAAGTCTCTGTAAGACTTAGTCTTCATATCATTCTACCATCAAGCATTATCAGCAGCACACCCTTGGCAGTGGGGGCTACCTGTACATCTCCTGTACATGAGAAGTGTACAAAATTATGTGACTACAGAGAAGGACCACCAAGATGCTTAGATGGTGGGATATGAGGTACAAGAAACACCTGGATGAGTAGAAACTGGCTGTTTAACAGGAGCCAATCTGTCCTTGGAGGTGCACAGGGAAGTACTGAGAGAGAAGGGGTACAAGTTGCAGCATGAGAAATTCTGCTAGCCTTCTGCCAGGGAAAAAAACAGAAAACCTCCTCATTTCCTAAAAAGCAGCCTCTTCTCACCAGTCCACAGATTTTTGAGGTTCTCTCCCACTTTCCTAGCATTAATTATAAGTCATCTACACGACCCTACACGAGCCCTGAGAGATTACGTTGTGGCACCTGCTCCTGGCCATAAAGAAGGGACAAATGGAAAATGATGCTTTCCACCAGGCCATGCAACTTAAACATTTTCTGCTTGGCTGTTCATAGTCTGGGAAGTTGGGCACTGATCCTTTTGGATTTGAATGGCATCAGACAGTATTGCTGGCCTACAGCCTTGCCTCAACAGCAGCACCACAAATGTGGCACCAGCAAATTTGAAAATACTCTGGAGACAATAAAGAAGTAGCTTACAAAGAAGAAAGACCAACTATTAAAAAGCTGGTCAAAGGATGCACAGGGGCCCCTCTATCTCCCTATATTTCTTAGAGTACTTATGGAGTGATTAAACTGTACAAGGTGCACTGTAACAAAGTATCCTTATTAAAATTTTTCTATTTTATTTTGTCAAAATGCTGGAAAATGTTAAATATATAAAAACCTTTTTAAGAAAGGTTTTTTTTATATTTGATCGTTACATACTTTCAAGTCTAATCAATAAGAAAGGAGATTTAGTCTGAAACAGCAGCCCACAAGCTCTAAGTGATGTGCAGGTGTTAGAAAGACAAATTACTGGTTGGTAGAATTGCCTTGCTAAGCTTTAGGGCCTGGCAGGTTTCAGTGATCTCACACCCAGAAGGAGGTTAAAGCTGGGGAGAAGGATGCACCACTGAAAGCAGACACAAAGAATGCAGAATTTATAGGCCACAAGGACATTGGGCAGAACCCCCAAGATAAGAAAGACACAAATAAACCTTACCCAGCAACTGTGCTGAGCCAGCTGTGACTGGGTAAAAGGGAATCCTGCAGGGGGAGATCCCAACCACCACTCACAGATCATTGACCCAAAAACCCACCAGCCCAAGAGAAGAGGAACACCATGGGACTGATTAGCATGAGAAGAGAGAATCATTAACCAATAGAAGATAGAACACTAATCAATAAAAGATCTATGAAGCTTGTAGCCAATGAATTAAGGCTTCTGTTTGCTAAAATGTATAGTGAAATGTTCTGGTAGTGTTGGCTTTGTGGGTTTTACACCCAGCACCCCCTTCTGCACAGAACTGTAAATAAATCAAATACCTTGACTATGTGTGTGGATTGGCCCCTCGCACACAGAATAAAAGAACCTATTTTGGGACAGCAAATATAGTAGCTTTGCTTCTGGCATTGGGCTCTACCTGAAACTCAGGATTTGGGGAATTCAGCAAAAATGCCTGTTTTACAAATTTTCACAGCTCAGGACATTTTCAAATTTTAGTTTGGTTGACTTTATAACTGTGAATTCTAAATGAATAAAGGATTCAGGTATCATGAAGAAATCTTATACAACTAACATTTTTTAAAATTTTTATTTCAGAATTTCCAAGTACAGTTCCAGAATAATACAGAAGATGGTATCTCATTTTCTTTAAATAAATATTATGTTTGGGTTTTTTTCCAGAGAGCACTAAAGGAGGCCAATCTCTTATATTGATCAGTCTTTGCCTATCTATCTTTCCCTTCTTGTCTCAAGGGAGCACCGAATGATGAAATATTTGATGACAGATTGTGGGAGCTCACAGTATGTGGCTGCATGAACAAACACGTGTGAAGATAAGATGTACAGCAGAAAGTTTGCTGGTGTGACAAATACAAGAATCATATATACAAAGATACACCACTATCAGATACATTACACACATGCAAACCACTTTGATGACTTCTGTCTCTTTTGAAAGCTGAAGAAGGGGTTTTTTTTTTCCTCCTTGCATAGGAACCTCTGGTGAGCAAACACGTCCTCATGTTTTTATTCTATTTTTAAATGCAAGCTGCTAAAGGAAGAATTGCCTAGTATTAACAGTTCTCCATCCTTCCTATCACAGGATTATATTTCCAGCAGACTTTAACTTTCCTAAACATTGCTATTTTGGCTAAATTTCTGCAAATCAGACCATAGGTGTAGTAGTGTCCTCTCCCTTTTCTCCTGCTTCCCCTGCTCTTTTTCTCAAGCTGTCTGAGAAAGGTTTGTTTCCCAGACATCCCAAGAAAATGCAGAAGTAGGGATCAATCCCTGTTCCCTAAAGAAACTTGGAAAGTCTTAACCACAATGAAATGAATAACAGAATATCCTGAATAACAGAAATTATGCAAAAATGTGTCTCTCAAACCAGACTGCTTGTGAACAAAGAAGGTGCCTTAAAGCTGCATATGAAAAATCAGAACACAGTTTTTGAAGCTCACCACTGTTTGACTTTGCACTGTGGGATCTCCTACATGGAAGTATCACCCTATGGACTCACATTGGGTAACATTGATGGAATTTAGATGCCAAAATTTAGATGTTGAAGGTGTCACCTTCAGGCAGCTTTTAAAGTCAATGAGAAAAAACTTGTACTTCTAAGATGCAATTCATTTAGCCTGGTTTAGACGCTCACCTTAAGGTGAGATGCACTGCACACCAGACATGACTATTTGCGCTCCTCAATTATAAAGTGAAGAACTATTTCAGATGCAGATATCTGAAATTAGAGGATATGGATGTCATCTTGTATATGAAGTAAATTAAACTAATAATGTTGACCCTTTCTATAACATACTAATTTCTACCACTAATTTCCACAAATGTTGTCCTGCCTCTTCCCTGAGATCACCACAGGTACAATAAAGTACCACTCTTCTCTTTGTTCCATGCAAGCAGAAATCCACTAGAGTGTGCAGCATAAACTGCACGATGTAAATCTTGAGAGGATGGAAAGGGAGGAAAAGACGGGACAGAGTTGTAGGAGCAAGGACTAAGACAAGGAGAAAAGGAAGACAAGAGATAGGTGTGCTGAGAAAGAGTAGAGACTGAAAACTGTTGTTTTCTCATTCACACAAGTGGTACTCACTGAACTGGTATGCATTCAGTATTTAACATTGTTTTTAGCACTCCATGCAGTACTAAGTGCCAACTTATGTACCTGCATTCAATAAGAACTTTTTTGTTTGTGCACCTTCTTGGGTGGTTTCTATAGTGGTGTTTTATAAAAGTAATCTCCCAAAAGACCTTTCTATTTTTATTTGTCACTATTTCCAAGTGTGGATCTGACACACAAAAACCAGAGGTGCCAAGACTGGCACCTAGTTTGAGTAGGATAGAACCTGCTTTTTCACAACACTCCTTGCTTTAACAGGCATTTAAATTTTCAGTACAGAACTCCTATACTCCTATTACCTGAATGGAACTCAGCACTACTATGGATCAGATTCACCTGGATACAGAAGGTATACCATCTCTTCAAATAAACATCCAACAAAGCCAGAAACACACACAAAAAAAAAAAGAAAGGAAAAAAATCTTTGACCACGAATAGCATGAGTCCAGTAACTCACTTCTTAATTTTTTTTAAGAGTTTTTTTTCTAGATTAAGTGAAAAAGCATGAGCAAAGGAAGTCAGGAATTTTTGTGCACCACATCAGTCATGAATGAGGCGCCATTCTTCTCTACCAGGATCTACCTTTTACACCCTGACATCCAAGCAAGCTGACCAGGAAGGCATCAGCAGTCTTACTGGTTCATATTTTTCTGATTGTAATTTGATTTTGAAAAGGACAAAATGAAAAAGAGAGTGTTCTTCACCCTGGTGTTTACACAGCCACCAAACCCACGAAATCAGCAACACAGAAGCAGCAGTTGATGTTAAACTCATGCAGGAAAGACAAATTACTACTTTCATGGCACAGATGTCATTACATTTTCACAGGACAGTATTTTTTACTTCTTAAAAATGCAAAAAAAAGCAAATGAGTGTTTTAGTATGTCATCCCTCTTATCTTAGTATCTTTCTAGAAACATGCATTTTTTTTTTCTACGGACCAATTTCCTTATTAGGTCACAGTACAGAAAACAACTCAGAAAAAAGTTCTGCTGTTAATGCTTTGATTGTCATATCTTAAAAGATCTTCATTCCCCTATAAAAAAAATTAAAATACTAAGTCTTTACTCCTAATGTGTTATGCTTACATTACAGATTACTAAGAATCATACATCAAACCAAATTACCCTTGTCCATTTCCACCTCCCACTAAGTGCAACTAGAACACTTGCAGAAATCCATATTCAGTCTTACAAAAGAATACAGGTGAATGTTTCCTTTTTCTTTCTTTCAACTAGACAATGCACAAATGTGAAGTTACCCATAAAAAGTACATTGAATTGAGGGTTTGTACTTTACAAAACAGCAAACTGTATAACAGTTTACTACATTTTATTCCTGTCAATCAATTGAGCTACTAATAGTCTGTGTTATTACACACTTTGTTTTTCACAGCATGAAGCATTTGTTCTTCATCTTTTTGCAAAATGTGGGCTGTGAAGCACAGCTCCTTCACCTCTTCTAACACAGAAGTCACAGAAGAGTAATAGAGTAAGAACATGGAAGTAGGGAAGAGATACAAGATCTTGGTCTCACTGACACTTTCTCCACTAAAAACATAACGTTTCTTCACGTTCCACGCGTCCCGTGGAGGTGCATGTTCCTCCCCAAGATAAGGTATAATTCCACAGTAGGAACTTTCCTTGGATGCAGCCTAATGCTGTTTCCCTCTCATGTTTATGCTATTACGGAACAATTAATATTTTTTATTTCCTTGCCAAATCACTGTAGAGTAACAGTCACACAGGTTTCATTGCCCTCACATATTTAGCATGTTGATGAAGGTGAGCTGAGTTCATTTAGTCAGAGGAGTGGAAAGTAATAAAAACAAGGAGTGCTGCTGGTGGCAGTGTTTCTAACATGCTCAATATCAAATATCTGTGTTTCTTGAAACTGAGGAAGTAATAAGCAGCAAAAACATCCTCCTTTTTCACAGTGATTACACTGACACATCTCGGGCAAGAATCTAACTACTGTCATTTTTATAGTAGCCAACTCATAACTGGACCAAGTAACTTGCCTGGTCTTGACCATCAAATACAAAAAGCTCAAGATTCACAGGGTAGCATACATTGTGAGAAACACTGCTAAACAAACACACCCAAAGATAAACAGTTTTTTTGTCCTCCGGTACTTAGCTTCCTGCTACAAAGCTAAATTCCAAGCCATCCTCTTCATTTTTAAAGTTGCCATTGGGTGGAGATCATTCAGTGCCCAAACCATGACAGCTGCATAAGGACATGATCTCCAAGAGACCAAGTAAAAAATGGTTTCATAATATGATGCAGTTACCTACAGCATGGTAACAACTGTAATTCTTTTTCCTTTCACTGCACCTACTTCTGTTAAGAGGCTCAAACTTGTAGCTGTAATCTGAGGGAAAGAGATTCTACAAGTTTTTGGTGGAAAAAGTAATCAGAGGAGTTCATCTGGCTGCCCTGACACCCATGAATGCAGGCAGTACAACACAAATGTCATAGAGACAGGAGAATGCATTCTTGTAACTTCAAGTTTAAGGAGCTGGGATGCTTGTTTGGCTTGTATCACAAGATTCTTTTATGCCATGCTGGCTACTGCTCTCCCAGATAAATAACTAACAGCAAGGAAAAATACTGGCTACCTGAAAAAAAACCATAAGACGAGCAAAACAGCTGCTGATGAGATAATGTTTAAATTGCAGTACCATATAAGTAGGTGTCTTCAAACTGACAGCTGTCATGCTTGCCATGTGCCAAACCAAAGCTAAAACCAAGGCCGCTAATTAAGCATCTCATATCTTCAAAGCCATCCCTGTTAACAGGACACTGTATCTGTTCTATACAGTACTCTTGAGACCAAGCATTACAGCCTACCATGGATGCAATAAAAATAAAATACTTCAAACCACGTCTTTTGAGAAGTGCTATCATAATCTTCAGTATATTTTTAAAAATATATTTAGTGGTTTTGGCTCTATACTAAAAGCTTAGCTTGTTCAATTTTTTTTTAAGGCAAGGGTGGTAGAAAGCTACACAAACAAGAGAAGTTTGTGCCCTCTGAAGATGACCAACTGCAGTTAAAGATGGTGACATACACGTGTATTTTCATGTGCTGAGGCACAAACCCAGCCTGTCATCAATAGCAGAAGGATTGGTTCCCTGACCAAAACCCAAACCCCCCAGAGTTTTGTAACAGGAGTTACAACCCTCTCCTTTCAGGAGACTTGCAATTATTAGACTTCTCTTGTAATTTAGGCACAGAACTTGAAAACAAATTTATGCAGTAAAAACATCCTGGTATCTGGAAGAAAAAGGAACCCACACCTAGATTAAAGACTTATGCCACTTCTCCTACACCACCATTCATTTGCCCGCATCTAGATATTCCATTCAGTTTTGGGCCCCTCAATACAAAATACACTGATAAAAAGAGCAGAGGGCCCCAGGATACTGAGGACTGAAGATCTTGCCTTGAGGAGCAGCTGGGGAAGCAGGTTCAGCCTAGGGAAGAGAGGAGCACAGAGAGAACCCATCACCGGCCTGTCAGTATGCATGACAGGGTCACCAAGAGCCACAGGGCTATTCAGTAGTGATGGCAGGTGCAGCACAAGCTATGAATGGAAATGTGCTCCAGCCTTCTACCAGAAGAAACTATTTCACACAAGGCAGGAGTAACACAGCTTGGCCAAAGTTGTTGTGCATTCTCTCTTCTTGGAAGATTTCAAAACTCAAGTGGACACAGTCCTGAGCAACTGGGATCTGAACTCAGAGACAGCCTTGTTTGGGGCTCTCTTCCACCCTGAGCTACACTGAGATCCCACCCCCTTCTGTTTTAGCTGCCCTCTGGAAGGCAAAAGAGGAATCTGCTCCTCATTGAGGTCACCTGCAGCACTACCCTGAGCTTGGCCACTCAATAGCATTCTGAAATACATAATTTCCCAGTTTAAAAGTTCTGAAAAGCAGACTTCATTTTCTCTTTCCTAAAAATATGTAAACATAAGCACTTTTTTTCCTTTTATAGAAGACTTTGGTGTTTAAAGTCTTCAATAATACATTTCAACACAAAATACAAACATAATTAGACTATACTTTAGTCAAGTTCTGATGTCTACTTTTCAGCAAGTACTAACACTTTCATACAGAACCACCTTCTGAAACTTACAGATTTCTCATTTTAAAGCAAACACCTGAGAGATCAATAGCTCACAACTTTTTTTTTTCCTCTAATGTAGGCAGCATTGGCAGCGTCTCACTGCCTGGCTTGTGATGTTCTGATCTGAGCAGTATTAACCAAACTCTTTCCTGACATAGCCTCAAGTTCACCATATGCCATATGCTACCGTGAATTACCTTCACGTCAGAGGTTTTACTGCTCGGCAACCCCACAGTCTCACCGAGGTTCCTTGTGCTGCGGCCACAGGCTCTAAACCTCCCCCGGGGAATACTTGTGTCCCCAAGAAGCCAGCATGCACTAGATAGTCATTACTCAAGGGAGACTTGCACCACCACACTGGGCAGCAACAGCTATGGGGAGCACTGTGGCAGCGTTGTCAAGCCCTTCTCTTTCATCTCCCTGCTCTATTACGTCCAGAAAAGCGAGCACAGAACAAGCCCACTGCTGCAGAAGAGTACAAGCCATTCACACACGCCAGCCGCTCTTAGGAGGCTGGTTCGGGCCAGGCAGCCTCCCCCTGCTCGGGGCACAGGCTGACTGTTACTCATTCACACGGGCGCTGCTGTTTGTCAACACGGCTCGGACGCCGCTCCGCCAGCAGGCTGGGGCGCACGCGGGACGGGAAGGCGGCTGCGGGACACGCTCTTCCCTCCTCGACAGAAAAACCCCTGGCCCCAAGCCGTGCCGGGCCCCCGGTCCCCCCACCGCCCGCTCGGGTGTCGCGCTTACCGGGGCGCCGGGCACTCGAGGTGCGGGGCGGGCGCGGCACCGCCGCCCTCCCGGGGATGCTGCTCCTTCTTCTTGGGGCGCCAGTGCGGGAACGCGGGGCGCCGCTTGGGCGCGGCGGCGGCGGAGGGGCGGCGGCGGGGGGCAGCGGCGGCGGCGGCCGCCCCCTCGGGCTCCGAGTCCTCCGACTCGCTGCGGCCGAAGAGGCGCTGGAAGCGGCCGCGCCGCGCCATGCCGGGCTCTGCGGGGCTCTGCACGGGGATCTCCCGCCGGCAGCGGCAGCGGGGGGAGGGCGGCGCTCTCGGGCTCTCCGCGGGCATGGACGGGGCGGCGGTGGCAGCCGCCCGCCCCAGTGTATGCGTTTAATAAGGTGATTCCCTGCCTGCCTCCCTGCCCACCGCCGGACGCGTCGGTCCCTCCCCGCGGAGCGAGGCGAGCCGAGCCGCGGCAGGCGGGCGGGCGGGCTCCCCGCCGCTCGCACAGGAAGGGAGCGGCCCACGTGTGATCCGTGCCCAGGTGCGCATTAGAGGCCATTATCTTGTTGTTGTTGTTTTCTGCTAACCCTGAGGTGTGCCCCGCGCCCCGGACACTTGAGCAAAGCGCGGAGAAAGGCTGGGCGCCGCGCCGGGGTCTCCGCATCCTCCCGCGGCCGCCCCCCAACCCCTCCTCATTTAAGGAGAAAAACATGAATAAAGAAAGTCAGCTGTACAGCCGAGGGGCTCAGGAGCCAACACACCCCAAACCTTGCAGCGCTGCTTTTTGTCTCGGGGCCCGCCACATTAATTAATTAGCTGCTTATCCCTCTCCCTGGGAATAAATTGGCTCTGACCGCCCTGCTGGCTCGGTATCCCGCCGAGGAGGACGAGGAAGGGATTCCCTAGGGAGGCAGAGCCGCTCCCGCGGAAAGGCTCGGGCTCAGACACCTTGCAGCGGGGAGGATCGTGTTGGCTCGTATCGTGACCAGCCCCTGCCAGGACCTGGCGATCGCATGTGTTCCTCGGTGCTTTCAGGAATCTTCTCTTAAATGATCCTGAGGTCCAGCTTTCCTTAGGAAACGCTGTTGTGCACTGACGGATACCGTCTGTCCTAAATTGCGTCTAACAAACACGCATTTGTTTGATGTAAGGAGCTTTTAGGGTTCTTATGGTTTTGGTTCTGATTTTTGCTTGTTACTGATGCTACATAGATGTTATAATTCTCTGCTAAAAATACTAAGATGACATAATAAAAATGTTGGAAGTCTGTATTCTGGAAAAACTTTAAATTTTGCATTATGCAATGCTCATAATCTGCCAATAGCTGACAAACAGTACATAAATTGATGGATATAAATTAATGGTGGGTTTTCTATGGCAGAAGGAAAAGGAGGTGAGCAAGGCAGGGGAACACAAAATATACAGAAGCTGGTTGAGCAACTAAGTTTTACTAATGCTACTGTTTTACTCCAAGCAATATGTACACCTGTTTGGGGAGAAGATTCAATTCTTTTGATTTGTAGTTTATTTGGTTAGTGATTAACTAAACAGAATAACCTAAAAATAAAGTTATTTTTCCCAAAATTAAGTGTCATGCCAAAATTGGGCAGAACTGGAAAGACAGTTGTACTTTCAGGAACTGCATAAGGGATTGGGAATAAAAGTCACTTTCAGTAAAGCAAGCTATATAAGCATGAAAATTGTAGAATCACAAAACACTGTAGATGGGAAGGGACCTCTGAAGGTTGTCTAGTGCAGCCCCCTGCTCAAGCAGAGTCAGCAAGAGCAGGCTATTCAGGACCATATCCATTTGGATTTTAACTATTTCTGAGGACAGAGACAGGAGACCTGATGCCAGGTAGATGCTGTTTTTTATGGATAACTAAGAACAAAGCAGAAAGTCCTGCCTGCTATAGCTGGATAGGATTTTTGGATAGTGGGTAGACACTGTAAAGATTCAAATAGCTATATCTCTTCTCTTACTTTAGCCTAAAATTATTCCTTTCTATTTCCTTGACTAGAGAACCACACATAACCATGGCATTTTCTGACATTCTTCATTTCTGAAGAAGCCAGATAAATACATTACTACGTCTGTGTGCTACATTTCCATTTAGGTGTCAGTTATAATTGGGAATCTGCTGTGCCAGAGCAAAGGTAAATTAATTGGTGTTGGTGAACCACTTCCTCTAAACAGCACTGGAGAGAAAGGAGTCTTGGCCACTGCAGTCGTGGTGTGTCTTCTCCCTGCCACTCTACCCATTAGATACCTTGAGTTGATAGCAGACCAGGCAGATGAGGGTATGTTCAGCAGAGCTGTGCTACTTCGTTCCACTAAAAAAAAAAAAAAAAGAAAAAGAGATGTGTTTGGCCTGAAAACATACAGTTTAAATTACATAAGAGAGAAAAGGGAGAAATGCAAAGTGCACGTTTTTTCAAATCCTTTTAGATTATTTTGGCAGGGTCTAGATTAGTATTAGCACCCTAGAGTATCAAGAAAATGTGCAGAGTTCCATAAGTCTCTGGAGAGACACATACAAGAAATGTGCATTCCACATAAGCCTTGAGGTATCCAGCATTTGTGCTTCAGTGCTAACATATCCTTAAAAAATCCTGATACATAAACTTAAGGGGTTTTGTTGTTTTGTTGGTTTTTCAAACTTTGGCCAAAATTAAAGTCTGGTTGTTAAATATGGCAGTGTCAGAAAAATGAGTGATTTCAATCCAAACAAATCTGTCAAGGCCCTGTACTTTTAGTTGTACCTGTCTTATGTAGCAGGTTTGGGCCTCAAGTCAGGAAAGGCATTTTTAAGGCCATTAGTTAAGATAGACATTCATAAGAATTAGCCAGTCATTCAGGAAACTTTAAATGATGGTCATGTTTATGTCAGCAGCCAGTTTATGTCAGTTTAATCCAGACACATACAACAGAACAAGTCAGTCTAGCTTTATCAGAACCAACACAATTTTGCAACAGTTCATAGTACTTCATACCTTAGAAAGGTATTATGCAACAAATTATCCTTCTCCTGTTTGCTATCATTCCAGCATGGTGAAAAAGAAGATGATTGAGTATCTAGATTAGACTTCACCATACTCAATAGTCTTGCTTGACTGCAAACTGTATGTGAGGTTTAAAAAACAACCATAAAAACCCCTAAACCTGAAACATGCTAATATTTGAGTTACAAAGATAATCCGGTAAATACAGGCTCAAAATTTTTGAAGTTGTTATAGAAATCAGCTAACACACAGGTTAAGATAATACTATTAAATCAAATTATTTATTCTCCCTTTTTATTGTTTCAAAACAGAAACAAGCTCTGTTCTAATATAAAACTATTCCAATATATGGCACAATAGCTCTGAAACAAACAAACCTCCAATCTAAAGCCTATACACAAATTACAGAAAAATATGAATGGATTGTCATCAACTTTGTCATCAAATATCTTTTCTTCTTTTCCAATAAAACAGAGGTGTGAAATCTCCTTCAGAAATGGTGCATGCATGCAAACATTTGAGATACAGATAATTCACTGTCTGAATATATAAAGACTATTTTGGATTTCCACACTTTGGAGTTGGTGGTACAAGAGCAATAAAGTACATAGGGGACAAAATCCTCACTGTGTCCCACATAAAACACGTAAGTCCCAAACTATGGTCCTGAAATCCCACATTCGTTTGACACCTAACCCTGTGGGCACTTAAATTCCAGGGTTGCCTCCCTGTTTGTCTTGAAAGTGCCCCAGGTTCTTAGGGATTCACTTCCCCACATGCTCAGAGTTGCCTCAGTCTTCACGGGACTGAGTGCCGGGTGCCTGCTTCTTGCCCAAGTCTGACAAGGAACTAAAAACTAGGTATGGCTTGGCCTGAATCTCTGCTGGGACTCCCTGTGGTTGCATATTTGGATCTTAATTAACTCATGCTCTAACAGCAGGCTCCATACAAAATGCCATATTGGCTTCTCTTTTTTTCCAGGCGTTCCAGGTGTGATGTAGAAATAGTGATGGAAATGGTAGTCTTAATTTGGGAAAATCCTACCTACAAGAATACGTTCAATCTCACAGTCATATCACCACTAATGTTTGTTTTCTGGCCCAACAAGAGACTAGAGGTTCCCTGGCCACACCTGAAAAGAGGAGCGAGTCCCATTCCATGCCTTGAAAAAAAAAGGCCGAAATTAATGTCCTCAGTAAATTATCAGGTGGGATACACACATGGTGGGATGTGGGTGATCACCCCTGGGGGTTAAGGACAGCCTGGAAAATGCAACTAAATATTAGGACCAGGAAGAGCCAAGGCTAGGAACTAAATTAGTTCAGGAACATGGCAGCCAGAATTGTAGCAAGAGTAATATGTAAGCCAAGGAAGCAAAGAGACCCTTAAAAAAATAGCAGGGCAAACCCCTTAAAGGTGAGCAATTCCATGTTGCAGGGGAGGACTTTGGAAAAATGGCAAGGTAGAGTAGGACTAAGAAATCTGGAAGCAAGAGACAGTGATGTGGGCTTCAACCAAGCAGTAAATTTGGAAGTCAAGCTTTTCTGGGATTGCCTTATGTACCTGGTAGGTGGGGCAAACCATCACCCAGGCTCCAAGGGCGATCATTATTGGCGTGCCAGTTGCCATGACTTACCCTGGTCTGTCTGGCAGCTGCGTGGCTGGATTGCCTGGGGAGACACACAGGGGAGCACACAGGCACTGGAGCTCAAGTAGATGGAAGCACCTCAGGCTCTGAGGGTATTTTGGAGTGGGGTGAATTTACATAACCTCATGCTCTGAATTTGATCTTGTACACCCTGTGTGATTACTTCAGGCAGCAATTTATATTTCCATGTTGGATGCTTTTGGTCTTATTTTAAGTTGTCTGGTTCCCATCATGGTTCAATTTGGGATCTTTGGTATTTAGGTTCATCTGTGAGCTAATACCTCTCTTGAAAGCATGCAATGTCCATCTCCTAGGTGCTAATTATTGATCAGATAAGTCAAAAATGGATGTGATTCTTAATTTATAACCCACTTATTCAATAATAGTTCTGCCAAACCCTTTGATACGCTAAGATTTTTATTCTGTAAACTGAGAATTCCACAGCAGATAGGTGGGGGTAGAATTTTTAATGGGAAATTAGCATGTTCAATTAATCAATTCAATATTAGCATGGTTTCTTATTATTATTATTTTTGCTGTAAAATGCCAAAAATTTATCTGAGCCTTTATCTGATTGCTTGTATATTCGCATAGATGAAAAGTGTAATATAGACGTCCCTGCTACTCATACACCTCCTGTCAGCTACTAAAGAAGAGTCCTTCAACACATCTTTGGGCCTTTAAAGAGTCTTTTGCATTAGAATCCTACAGCTCAAGGGAAGCAAACAAAATAAGTCATGTATCCAGTCCATGGGGTTGTGTAACTCTAGTGCTCACCCATTAGAAGTGTGCCACAGCAATGCCAAGGTGTAGCATGTGGTCTTTGACTTCAACATGAAATTTTATAGTGCTAACCAGAGCCATTGTAGGTTTTCTAACATACAAGTGAACTACTTCTGCATCAGTTACTACCTCCACATAATACTCCCATTGTGATGCTAACAGTGAGAGTGCCCTGTTTGGTTTCAGTGCCAGCTAGGTTCAGCCCATAAGTCCAGGCAGATAGCCAAATAGATTTCAGTTATGAAATGTTCAGGAGTTCCCAGTATGGAATATTCCTCTTTTTTTTGATAATACATCCATGTCAGTAGTTTTCATTCCTTCTCCAATCAGTTGACATAGGAAAAAAAAGTCTCCCAGAAAAAACATTTCTTTCAGGGGTTTTCTTCTCTGCTACCTGCCAGGTGCTTTTCTCATTCTGTTAATAACAATCCAATGTTACTTTTCGTTAATGATAACTGTCTTTCACTGAAGTGCAGTGTCAGTACAAAGCCAAGATAACACCTACAACTCACCTACAAATCACTTAATTCTTGCTCTGAGTATCCAAGTATTTTGTTCTTTTGCCCACTTGTAAAAGATGAATGTTTCCTCTGTGCATTTTTCAACTTACAGTTTCTTGAAAGCTTTCAGTCTTTGGAGTTACCAGTTTGCATAAAGAGTTAAAATAAAGATTTTGAGTCTGGTCTCAAGCTGAGCACTAATATCTGTAAAATGCTTTATGTGTGCTATGTCAGGGTTGGTTCAATATGGCATTTATTTGGCATCTGAAGTTGTTCAGTACGTATTTTTTCCCTTCTCAAAGCTCTAAGAGGGGAGGATAAAATAGCTGTGAGAAAACAGGCTATACAACTAGTCTGAAACAAATTATGTGGATGCTACTCAGAGGAGAGAACATTCCACATTGTGGCTACTTTTTTTTCTTTGCCATCTTAGTGGGAAAGGAGGAAGGAGGTGGGACATGCTGCTCCTCATGGAGCAGAATGCCACTGATTGGCAGCATCATCAATGCCACTCTGTGCATCGGGGGCTCCAGCCTCCTCTGAAGTTTGATTAAAAGGAAAAAAAAAGTATGTGAATTCTAGCATTCAGTTCTCCTATAGTCACAATTTAAAGGTGTACTAGTAAGACCATAAATTAATTCAATTAGAAAAACACCACAAATTAACATAACAATGAGGCATTAGGAATATAATACTGACAAATTGTTAATTTACTGCTTAATATCAAGATTTACTTATGTTTTCCTGAGCAGATATAGCTTGGCTGAAATGTATTTATTTCCAAGCTATTTTATGGTTCTGTTTCTCTTGCTTTCCAGTTTTGCACTGGTTAGTGTGCACAGTACTGCTGCACTTTCATGCTTGGCCAAAAGCAAAGCTATAGGTCGTGTTCTTCTCTGGTCTCAATTTTTGATTATTATCTAGGTTGAAATTAATTTGTCACCTTAAAGAATAATTTTTAATTTGTTTGACTGAGTCAGCAATGCCATTCTATTATATTTTCATCATATTCTCATGGAGATCTATCAGCCAGCATGGCTTAAGTTAGGATAGGATCTTTCTCTTTTAATTTTTAAGAAGGAAGGCAGAAACTACCAGGAAATTTAAAATTAATTATTTCATAAATGTTCTAGGTATATTACTAAATCAATAGCCCTGCAAATTAGATTCATAATTACCATTTATGTATTATTGCTCATACTGACTAACAGATGAGCTGGGAAATGGACAAGGATGAAGGAAGGTAGGTCCTTCTATCTTCAGCAATTTACAGTCTACAGCCAGTGTGCTAAAGAATGAAATGTAAGCACAGCTGATTAAATTGCTATGGAATATGAGCATCCTGTGACAAATCCAACAGCTATCCAGTCTTCTGTAACCTAGTTGGGTGCTAAAGAATCTGCAATTAAATATTAAGCTGACCAGATGTAATTAAAAGCATAACTGTTCTTATGTATCTGCAGATAATACAAGAGCACTACTAGGAAATTGAAACTCTCTGTTCATAGTTGTGTTTACCAGTCACTTCTTCCTCCTGTATATTACACAGGCTCTGTAATACAGATCCTGGTGAACACCATCAACCTCTGTGCAGCCATCAGCTTTGCCCTCTTTCCAGATGAATATAAACCTTGCACTGTCCTGTGAAAAGTTATCCAAAGAGGAGGTGTTGAAACAGCCTGATGAAACAAACCAGTTATTGTGAGTCCTGGGGAGGAGAAGCACGAAGTAGTAGAGCTGTTCATCAGCATTTGCTTTTCCCAGGATAATCAGTTGCGATTACAGAGAATAAGGATGTAATATTTAAAACAAACACAGAGAGTGACTGTGAGAATGTGGGTCAGTGAATTTCTACTATTAATAAACAATAATTAGGGAGTTATCTATCAGCTGTTCCACAAAAAGATAGATGAGGGAGAATGCGTAAGCTAAGCTAAGTCTTTATAAACATGCCCTTCCCAATAAGTTATCAAGGAAATTGCACTATTATGGGTTCAGGAAAAAAAAGACAAACAAAAAGAGTAAGAGTAATCAATATGAGATGAAACAAGGAATGGACTTCCTTAAACTTCTCTAATAAGATTATTCTTATTTAAGCTACTTCCTTCTCTAGGGGCCAGAGTGCCCATATACAGGTCAGGCCTGCTGTCAGGAAGCTGATTGCTTGTCCTGGGCCCTCGTGTGGGACACCACAGAAGGACCAAGAGTGCCTTTGGATTATTGCTATTACTGCCTTTTCACTGTTACTGTGTACTTCTTACCCATCCGGACACAAGTGTTGCTGCCAGAAGAGAGCTTGAGCAGATCAAAGGCAAGTGCAGTGCTCTGAGCTGTGGTAAAGAGACAAGGTGGTGTTCCTCTTTCCCCCTACCATTAAGGACATGGGCTTAACAGGAGAGGATGTATTATGCAGATCAAAGCCAGTGTAGCTGGTGTCACAGGGAGAGCTTTGGCTTCTGTGTCCATGGATTATTTTCTGGGAGTGCGGACTGGTGGGAAGTGATGGCAACAGCATAAGAAAGAAAGGCAAGAGCACCTTTCCCAATAGTCTTGCTGTTGAGAAAGGTTTCTAAGCGGGTTCATCACAGTACACAGATCAAAGCCTAAAGAGAAGTGGGAAAACAGGTTCAATTTAAGATGCTGAGGGAAGCAAGGAAGGTACATGGCAAAACCCTGAAGTTCAGGGGAGTGGACTTCAGCTTGGTCAGGCAATGGGTCAGCAGGAATCACTAGGGAAACAAGAAAGAAAAAAAGAGTTGATCTTCAAATCAAATCTCCTTCAAATCAAATCTCCTTGAAGCACTATAATGGCCCATTGTGATTGCACAAGAAGATGGGCAGATACGGTGGGAAGCCAGACTGGCTGAAGAGGAAAGTTCTAGTTAAGCTTAAGACATAGAAGGGGGGTTACCAGGAATCTAGCAGCAGCATTCAGGCATTCAAGAGTCAAATTAGGAAAGCCACACAGCTGGGGTCAAAACCACCAAGGAACACAGAGGACAACAAGAAGAGCTTCTACAGATAAGCAGCCCTGAAAGAAAGATGAAGAAAAATGTAAACTTGCTGCTATATAGTGCAGGCAAGATGCAAAGGATGTAGTGACAAATTGCATAGAAAAGGCTGGAGTACTTAATAGAAAAGTACTGGAGTACTTGTTTGCCTTGTGTTTTACTGCCAAGGTCAGGTCTCTCAGCCTAGTAGAAAAATTGTGGGGATTGAGGCACTAGCCATCCTACAAGAAGATTAAATTAGAAATAATTTAAGTATTTCTGGACATAAGTAAGATGCATCCATAGAGGTTGAGACAGCTGATGTGTTTGTGAGGCTCCTCTTTGTCATCTTTGAAAGGCTGTGGCAACTGGGGGAACTCCCTAGTTGCTGGTAAAAGATAAGTATTACATCAATATTTTTTTTAATCAAGAAGGAAGGTCTACAGCATGGTCAGCTCCTGGGAAAATAAAGGAACAAGTCCTCCACATTTTAGACACATGAAGGACAGAATGATGACTGGAATCAGACAGCAGAGATTTATCAAAGTTAAATCATCCTTGACCAACCTGATTGCCTTCTATGATGAAATGGCTGGCTCTGTGGATGAAAAGAGAGCAACAGATGTAGCTTATCTGAAGCAAGACTTTCAACACTGTCTTTTGTAGTGTACTGGTAGCTAAACTGAGGAGGTGTGGACTGGATGACTAGCCTGCAAGGGTAGTGAAAAACCAGCTGGACTGCCAGGATCAGAGAGTAGTGGTTAATAATTAAATGTGTATTGGGTTTTTGTGACAAGGTTTTGGTAGCAGAGGGGCTACAGTTTCTTCTATGGGAAGGTGCTGTAAACTTCCCGCATGCCCTACAGAGCCAACACCAGCCAGCTCCAAGATGGACCCACCACTGGCCAAGATCAAGCCTATCAGCAATGGTGATAACAGATTTAAGAAGGGGAAAAAACACTGCAGAAACAGCAGCAGAGAGAATATGTGAGAGCAAGAGTCCTGCAGACACCAAGGTCAGTGGAGAAGGAGGGGGAGGAGGTGCTCCAGGTGCCAGAGCAGAGATTCCCTCACAGCCCGTGGTGCAGACCATGGTGAGACAGGATGTCCCCCTGCAGCTCACAGGGGTCCATGGTGGAGCAGATATCCCCACCTGCAGCCCCTGGAGGAGCCTATGCCAGGAGGATGCCCAAAGGAGATTGTGGCCTGTAGTAAGCCTACATTGGAGCAGGCTCCTGACAAGGCCTGTGGTCCCATGGAGAGGAGTCCATGCTGGAGCAGGAATGCTGACAGGACTTGTTACCCTGTAGCAGACCCATGCTGGAGCAACCTCTTCCTGAAGGGTTGCACCCCATGGAAGGAACCCAGCAGGAGCAGTTCATGATAACTAGTAGTATTTGTCCTTATGTTGACCCATGGCCTTTTCTTTACATTCTTTTCCTGTCCAGCTGAGGAGGGGAGTGACAGAGTGGCTTTGGTAGGAACCTGGCATCCAGCCACAGTCAACCAGTCCCATGGAGAGGAGTCCATGCTGGAGCAGGAATGCTGACAGGACTTGTTACCCTGTAGCAGACCCATGCTGGAGCAACCTCTTCCTGAAGGGTTGCACCCCATGGAAGGAACCCAGGCAGGAGCAGTTCATGATAACTAGTGAGTGATCTCTCCCTGTCCTTATGTTGACCCATGGCCTTTTCTTTACATTCTTTTCCTGTCCAGCTGAGGAGGGGAGTGACAGAGTGGCTTTGGTAGGAACCTGGCATCCAGCCACAGTCAACCCATCACAAAGCCACGAAACGCATTTATCATTGAACTGGACAAGGAGCTGGAACACACACTTATTTGGGTTTTGGGTGATACAAACTAGGCAGGGCGGAGTGATTGATATGCTGGAGGGCTGAGCTGTTATTCACAGCAATCTCAGCAAACAAGAGGATGCAAGAATCATGGAGTTCAAGAGAGGCAAATTCAAATTCCTTTGTAAGCAAGGAAATCAAGCATACACTGGGCTACGTTAGACACGTAGCCAGCAGCTCAAGGGAAGTGATTTCCAGCTCAGCTCCCTCAGCACTGATGAGGCCAATGGTAATTATACTTCTCATGGAATAAGATAGACTTTAGGATTTTTACTTTTTTTCACCATCAACTTGAACACCCATTCTCTTATTTTACATGCATCTTATTCTTACTTTTTCCCTGAGAAATCAGTAATTTAATTGCTAACTCATATAACAAATGTTGTTCAAATACAACCAAGAGGAAAACCAGAAAAACTTTCATCCAATATTGATTTTAGATCTACAGATAGGTCTTTGTAAATTTAAATCTCCATAAGAGACTTTATCAGCGGATAAACAAAGATATATCAGTGCTTTGGAACTGGAGTTATCGACACTTTAATACTACAAAATTATCGAAGTGAATTTGGAATCACTGAGAAAAATTCCTTCCCTGGGTAAAACTACTGAAGACCATCCAGTCATATTTAAGAAAAACCGTTTGTCTGCAATAGAGAAATCCAGTGTTTTATTACAAATCAGTACTATTTCTTTTCAGAAATCTAAGGAAAAAACTGACCTACATCAGATGTAATAAGACATATATGTTTACTGAGAATAGAAAATTACTTTTTTGAAGTCTTGATTACTTGGATGGGTAGGGAATATCTGGCTGTTGTCTCTGTGTCACACTTGGCACTGTTTATCCATAACCTCTATGATATTTGGTACTTTATTGCAAGAGTAAGTCAGGTTTCATAATATAGCCAATAGACCAGGTTGTAACGAGTCTAACTCAGATGCTTGCAACTATACAGTGTAACACAGAAAAGGAATGAAGTCCTTATTGAAATGATTTTGATATAGAGCTGTACAGCAAGAAGTGTTCTTACCAAGGTATAAAAGATTACTTGTCAACAAGCAGCAGTTAATTCTAGTTTCATTTCTGGGAGTTCCCAAGTGCTGGGTGACACATGGGTGCTTACTGTCTTGTACTGAGGGCTGGACTGCCCATGTCTCAGCAGTTGACATTTCAATGGTATTAACAAGGTAAGTTATTGGTGAAACCTCTTCTTGCCTAAAAGTAAACAACCTAGAGGCTGTTTCATTTTCCAAATAGCACAGGATTATGGTATTATCTTCCTTCTACTTTTGTGTTACTTTCTGGCTGTGCTGTGATTCAGCACTAAGTTAGTACTGATCCTTGGTCATAAATGACTAAATTTATGTATCAAACATAGATGGAGCCAAACCTGTCCCATACTGAGATAGTACTGACAAAGCCATTAACCTTTTTCTCAGTATTCCCAACAGAAAACGCCAGATGCGTCAGGAACCATCATCCAACCACCTTTTGAATTCTCCTCTATGATAAGACAGAATACTTGACAGAATAGGTATTACTTAGTTAACATGCAGAGGGGTAAAAATGTGAACAATGGGCTGTTGGCATTTTCAATATTTTAAAGAAGAAAGCTTATAATCTGATCTATGTTCACAAGAAATGTCCACATGTACATACTATGAAATTTTAAAAGGTGGTATTTCCCTTCCTCCTCACTAAGACCAAGATGTCTTCATGAATCTACAATAAAATAGCAAAACCAAGAAATTTTGTTCAAGGTAAGTAATAAGTGGCAGACCTAGAACTAAGATTTCCTAATGTCCAGTCACTTGGTTTAGCAGTAAAAGATTTTTTTGATAGTTTGAAATATGATTTAGGAATTTTAATTTTGAACTAAAATAGGAAATGGGGGTTGGAACTAGATTATCTTCCAGGTCCCTTTCCAGTGCAAATAATTCTATGATTCTATGAAATCAGCAAAGTAAAAAAGAGTTAACAACTGTGAGGGAAAGCTAGGACAGCTGTCAGCATACCTCAGTTATTTAGACAAGAAAGAGTTTAAAACCAGTCTAGAATATTTACAAATACATTTGCTGTTATAGAAGACAAATATTAGTAAGTGAGGAGAGCATGAAAGGAGAACTACATCCAGATAGGAGTGATTTTTTTTTCTTTCACAATCTTATAAATTAAAATTGTATCTGGAAAACATTAAGTGCCATCTTGTAATATTTCCAGGAAGTTGTCAGATAAATGAATCAGCTTCTCATGTAATTAATCAAATTAACTCTTCACTGGGAGTAGGCAACCATGAACTATTTAGCTAGATATAAATAGCAGCTTTATGAGTTTCATTTGACTCTAAATCACTGTTGCATATTAAAAGGTGTACATTAATGATTCTCACAATCTGGTTTTGTTTACACACTCAAAAAGACAATAGCTAGAAAATTAAAGTATGTTTTGCTTTCTACTGAAAACAGTTAGGGAACTGAAGGAAAACAGCAATAGTGATTGCTGATCATTTGCTAATAAAACAATACTGGAACAGGTAAAGTTTCACATATCTGTGTGTTTTGTCAATGATTTAATGGAGTCTGGGTTTTACAGAAGTGGAGCCAGGACTGAATAAATGGAATATTTTCTCCACCTGCCAAGGGTATTTGTTATACATCCATTTATGTATAACTTGCATAAGTATATACATTATATACTTACAAACTATCCTTACTTTGTGGTATGTTAGGTGACATAAAATATCAATTCTATAAAAGCACCATTAAATTCATTCCATGTCATCAAAGCAATGAATATCAGTAATCCCACTTCCAGCAAAATGAAGAGGGAAATAGTATTTCATGTTTTATTTCAGGTCACTTTACAGCAATCAAATGCTGGCATGATTTGCCTTTACCAATATGTTCTAACTTTGTAGTTACTCTGGCTTTGAGAAGGGGTGTTGGCCTGGATGTCAGGCAAGAACTCCAGAGGTCCCTTCCAATGTAAATTATACACTGATCTGCTTACAATTCTTCATCTGCACTACCATTACACAAAAACATAACTGCCCACAAATATGTAAACCATCTGTTCCATTTATCTTATTTTTATTAGAACTAATGCATCTTTAATTATAATCTTGTTCGTTACAAGCATCTTCACATTCCATGTGCACTCAATAACAGGTATTTTGATTCAGCTGCCATTAGGCAATGACTCACTGTGTGTTGTCTGATGATGACATTTAAAATGAGGGAATACTGCTTGAGGATCTTTGGAATTGGAAATATGTTTGTTGAGCTCTTCCCCTTCCAATTTAGACCAGTCCAATATGCTGAGTGACAGTGCAACGTAAAGCATTAGATAGCAATGTGGAAAACAGTATGTCAAAGAGGTAATTCTCTTTTTATTGTACTTCTTTTAACATTACATCCTAGCAATTATTTTTAATGTTAGATTTGGATTCTTTATTTATAGTCATAATAAAAGCAAAGCTAGCATTCCCTTCAGGTTTAGTTTATTTGTTCAGTAGTCACATTATATCTCATGTGTGTATCTACAACCAACTTTGTCTCAGTAGCAGAGCCTCATTCACCTACAGATTTATTGTTTTTAAAATCTCATATGGACAATGTACCTTACTGTATCTGTGGCTGGTAACTACACCAGCACAATGTTTAAATAGGAAGACAAATTAAGTAGCAAGTTATCTCACTTTATAACTTGACTGAGTTCTATTCTCCACCTGGCTTCTTGTATCTAGATCCAGCAAAAGACTTGGGTGCTCAATGGAGTTCAGTTTTCAGCCTATGAAGTGGAATCCATATGCCTGAGTCAGGTGCCTATGTTCCTTATATTATACACAAGAGAAACATGCAAAAGTAAATGTTTAATCTACTTGGTAGTCACTGTAAGTAATCAACAGAATGCTGATTGCACAGTCTAGCTGGCCAACTGGTGTGCTTCAAGAACTGCAGTAGTGGGGGTTAAGACAGACCTCAGGAGGTGAGCACAGGCAGCATCAAGCAGTCACATCCTAACAGGATCACTGATAATAGCTTGCAGACTCCTCCCTGACTGTGAGAAAAGAAATGATGTGGCATTACCTTTCGTGGTGCTGCTACAATGATCAATCAAACTCTTCAGCCTACAGATCCTACCAAACCCACCCTGTTCTACAGGAGATCTCTGAGGAGTTCATAGGAGGAAAGGGCAAAGACTAACCCTGCGGTTCTCCTTGATTTCCTGTAGGGATATCCATATATGCAAAGCTTTTTGAAAGCTTGCAAACGATGTAATGAGGAAAAATCTCTGTAAAAATCTTGTTCTTTTTTTGTCTGTTCGTTCAGGGTTTTCTGTTTGTTTGTTTGCTTTTCCAGTGGTGCTGGCATCTCACAGCATGCTCCTGAGATTGGTTTCAGCTGATCTCTAACAGCATTAAGGGGGTTCCTTGCAGAAACACACAGAGAAGCCCTCAGTAAATGTGCAGTGCTTGTGCGTTGGATGTCTTTGTAATTGTGGGATCAGTTCTGTGCATGTCTCCTGCCATGTCTCCTACTGTTTGCAAGACAGTAATTTCCACCCCATTCACACTAGTTAAAACTGTTGTGAGTGCAAGAGAATACTTCTGGAGGAACCTCTCTCCTTCCACCATCATGCCCAACACATGCAAGGTGAGTGTAGCTGCCCATATTCAGGAATGTAAGGGAACCGGTCCCTTCAGAGCATAAAGCCCTTGCAATATCACAGGTGCTTTGTGTCTTCTTTCCCTGTCCTTGGGGTAGGCCATACCAAATACTAAGTTTTCTCCAGGTTTACAGCAGTTTACCTCCTTTTTAAATCCATGTGTCACAGAAAAATTGAGAGAGAAGGCAAGGAAGGCTTCCTTGTGTATGCCCCAAATCACAAAAGTGTCATAGCTTAACTTTTTGCTTATAGAGCAGTAGCAAAATAGATAGTTTTTTTATTAGGCCTTATGTTTGGACTATTATATTTTACCAAAAAGAGGTCATCATGATGATCTCATTTAAACTGGGAAAAAATTAAAATGAGCCTTTCAGACTTTTCAAATCCTTCAGATGACTGAAAAAATACTAGAATTCTGCAAATCGTACTGTTGGCTCAGCAACACACAAATTTATTAAAATGCCAGTCTTTGGGTAAACCCCACCGAAAGTCTGTGATAACTGCAGCTAGTTCCCGATTTCCCCAAGACTCCTTCAGCAGCCGTGGCCACTGCATGACACCTGGTGGCCACAAGGCAGCACGGCCAGAACGTGGCACTACTGAAACTGCCGCCCGTGCATCCTCTAAAACCACCCCGTGCCAGCTCTCATCCCAGTGAGCCCAACACCCGCTCTGAGATGTTCGCTCGCTGCTGTTGTACACTTTGCCAGGCAACAACCCAGCCTTGACAACTGCTAGTGTGTAGCACAACAGGATACACATCTTCCTTGGGAGTTATCATGCTCCGTGCCACCAATGTTGATCTTCCCCCCGCATTCCTGCAGTTGTAGGACGTGGAGATGGGGATTTGCAGAGCGACAGAATTGTGGGAGATGTTCTTTTAAGAGCACACGTGGAATTCACTGTGGACTTGCACCTACCGAGCTGATAAAAACCAATCCAGAATGATGCTTTGGTATGCAAGAGGTGCCACTGGTGGCAACAGGTACTCCTCATCCTCCTGTGACCATGGTATAAAATCACAGAATTATAGAATATGAAGGGTTGGAAGGGATTTTAAATATTACCTAGTCCAAATCCGCCCTGCCACGGGCAAGGACGCCTCCCACTGGAGACCTCCCAAAGCTTTATCCAATCTGGCATTGAACACTGCCAGGCTGGGACACCCACAGCCTCCCTGAGCAACATATTCTAGTGCCTCACTACCCTCACAGTAAGGGATTTCTTCCCAATACCTTAAATAAATTTCCCACTGTGGAATCACATATCCTCTAAACAGAGAGAAGCATAGTTCTCCCAAGAAAATCCTGGGAAGCTGTGTAAAAACTGTCAGAAACTTAGAAGAAAGAATTCAAACAATTATTATCTCTCTTTCTGTAACTATTGTTTATAGATATCATTCTCCGAAGTGTGCTATTCATAGTTCACCAATAGCATGAGAAGTTTTCACTTTGAGACCAGTCAAGTATCAGCTTATCAAATCAGACTATAAACGTCACAACTTCTTCCTAATAAACAGAATCTATTTCACCTTCTGATGACTAGAGTAATTCATTCCATCCCTGACTCAACAGCATCATCCCATCTTTCAGTTTGTACCCATTCCTCCTTGTCCTGTCACCACAGTTCCTGACCCAGAGTGCCTTCCTGGCTTCCCAGCAGGCCCCTTCAGATTCTGCAAGGTTGCCATGAGGACTCCCCACAACCTTCTCTTCTCCAGCCTGAACAGCCCCAGCTTTCTCAGCTTGTCTTTGTAGGGGAGGGGCTCCAGTCCTCTTAGCAACTTTGTGGCCTTCTCTGGACTTGCTCCATCCACCACGGTGGGGAAGATCTAACACAGAAAAAGTCACAGAATATTCTGGTTTTGAAGGGACCCATCGAGTCCCAACTCCTGGCCCTGCACAGAGACTTCATGAAGTCACACCATGTGCCTGAAAGCATTGTCCAACCGCTCCTTGAACTCTGTGAGCCTTGGCGCTATGACGACTTCCGTGGGGAAGTAGAAAAAGAACAATCGGGTAAGAGAAAACAGAGAGATTAAGTGCTCAAAGTCCTCCAACGCGCGGTCCAGCGGCTGAGCGGCCCCGCCGATGCCTCTGAATGGGGTTCACGGCCGGGTCCGGAACGGCTGCGGCCCTGTGGCTCTCCGCCTCCAGCGCTGCCGCTGCAGCACCAACAGCGGTTCGGGACCGGTTCCCAGAGTGGCTCGGGACCGACTCCCGGCTCCCGGAGCGGCTGCGAGACCGGCTCCCGGTTCGGCTCCCGGCCCCGCCCCGCCGCTTCCTGCTTCCGGCGCCGGCGGGGACGGGGGCGCGGGCCGGGCGGAAGCCCCTCGGCGGGCGGCGCGTGCGCGGGGGCGTGGCGGCGGCGGGGGCGCGGCCGCCGCTCAGTTCCTGCCCGCGCGCGGGCGGGCGGTGTCGCCGGTCGCGACAGAGGTAACGGCACGGCCCGGCCCGGCCCGCATGGCGGGGCTGCCCGCCCGGGGCCGCCCCAGGCCCGGCCGCTGCCCGGGACAGCGCGCCTGGCGCTGCCGCCGCGGCGCTGCCCATCCGGCCCCGTGGGGCGGGAACGCCGCTGATTCACCTCAGCCGGCCGCCGGCAGGGAGGGAGGGAAAGGAGGTCGACAGACGGACCGACAGATAGATAGACAGACAGACAGACCCCGCGGGGCCTGCCCGGGCTCCGGAGGGCGCCGGGTCTCAGCGCGACGCTTGGCGATGCTGGGGCCCGTCCTGCGGCCTCGGTGACCCCCGGGCCGGTCCCCGTCCCTGCCGCCGGCGGAGAGCCCGGCTCGTTTCGGTGTCCGTGTGCGGCCACGGGCTCTGCCCCGGCACCGCGGCCTCTCGGGGTACCGGGAGCTGCCGGCGGTAACGGGAAGGGACCTTTTGGCTCTGCGGCTGGGGCGTGATGCAGCCTTAGGAAATGCTCGTTTATGTTTCACTCCTTATCCACCGTGTGTTTGTAGCTGGGAACTTAATTCATCCCATTCTTTGTACCATGTGATGCATTTAATGCCCCGGTGACAGCGTTGGTCAGCCTGCAGGAACGTAGTTATGGGAGAACATTTAACAAGATGTATTTTATTTGCAGTCGTCTTGACTTGTTTTCTCTGGGGGGGGCAATGGGTTACATTTGTAGCTGAAGAAACAAATTGATCTACATGTGCCTCACTGTCCATTGGAAGAATGACAGATGACAAAGATGTACTTCGAGATGTGTGGTTTGGGCGAATACCGACCTGCTTCACTCTGTATCAGGATGAGATAACTGAAAGGGAAGCTGACCCCTACTATGTGAGTATGACAAAGGTAGTCACAAATAGTCTGAGGCCGTGGTTGTGTTTGTTTCCTTCATTCTCTTCATGTGTACGACTGCACATTGTGAAAAAAACCCCCTTTTTTCTTCTTATTCCTGGTACCTTCTGAAAGTAAACATATAACCATGCTGTGTGACTTCATCTTTCTTCACAGCAAGTTGTGTCACTAGTGAGAGAAACTTACCACAGGTCATTAAGATCTTTGGAAAAATTCTTAGGAAGTCAATGAGTGACTAGGTAAAGGAGGAGGCTGGATGTGAGTGTGTATGTTCTTGGATAATGAACAGTTGAAGGGAGAGAACTTCTATTAATACAGAAATAATTTAATCAGACTTAAGAAATCTTAATATTTAAGGTTGGTCATCTGTGTATCACAAACTGGTAATGAACACTGGCTCTGTGGATGACTTCTGCTCATTTGTTTTTCCTTTAAAGTCCAGCAGCCATAAGAGATCTAGCTCAGAAGTAAGAAAAGCAGCTATAATGGCTAAAGAGAACACTGCCTGAACAGGATTGCTAGCTGATGATAAAAAAGGGATGATGGATGTATTTGAGTTATAACATGGAAGTGCCTTCTATAATGATGCATTTATTTATAGTACTCTCATCAGTTTTCATTTTTTCAGCACCTAATAGACATGTAATTGAGAAAGAATGTTAGCTGATTCAGTGAAATGCAAATTTGAAATGTAACGGGAGTGGGAGGGAAATCTTGAACTTTTAATTTTTATGGGATTCTGAAATTCTTAAACCTTATCATATCCCATTCCACACTGGATCGATCTCTTTTTTTCTGTGTTCAATAGCATCTTTGGGTCATCAGTATCTCATTTGTATGTGTTGTTTTGAAACCTAATAAACTATTGGTGCTTTTTGTTCAGCGGTAATAGTGCTCATCTTTGTATATTTTAGTTTCATCACTGCTGAAAGATAAGCACTGGGCTTCATATTTATTGACCTATTGCCAAATAAATCTAACCTAAAAGTGTGAGACTTTAAGTTTTACATAGGAGTTAAAATATGTTTGCATACTTTGTGTAAGAGCTACTTGAAAGTTATGGATTTAAGTTTAGAGGCTTAGAGCCTTGATCTGTTTAACATTGGCTTGGAAAGCATGAAACCATGTTATCCTTGTGGTGTGGCCAGCTTTCTAAGTCAAGGAAATGGTTTTAAGGTCATAGGATTTCTTTTATTTACTCCATGTAGAGTGTGCACAAAAATTGTCAATGCTCCATTTTTTCTTTCTGCAAAATGTGGTTACTCAGAGATGACAGTTCTAAAATTTTAGCTTCTTAATTTTTCAGTTCATGTTAGAGCTGATAATATGGCTTTGTGTCTTATGACGGACCAAGGATTTATAATAGTGTGAAGCAGAATTGCAGTCAAGGTTTTAGATCATGGTAGAGTTGTAATAGTTTCAGTGTGTTTGCATTAATGTTTTTGTTCAGATCTGGAGTGTGTTCGAAAGCAGTCTTCATCCTTCCCACTTCCTGTGCCCAGGTTGGCATCACAGAGCAGTCAGCCCATGGGTTGAATCATTTTCGTGTGAAGTTGAAGGAGCAGATGGGCTTCAGTTGCTAATGGACATTTGGTGTATGGGAGCAAACTTGAGCCAAATCAAAGTAAAATTATGGGTAAAGTAGAAAAGTACATGTAGTTAACATTTCCAGCCCTTGACATCAGCTCTTCAGCTTTACATGGCTCCTCTTACTTGTTAGTATAGATACAACCTCTTTATTCCAGACTGCCTTTCGTAAATGGAAAGACTGCATGGGAAGGAAATACTGGCATCATTAAACTGAGAGAGGATAAAGGATTCTGCTCTGAGGAACTTGCTTTATGAAGATGAAGGATGACACAGACTTGGGGGGTGAGGAATTAGAATAACAACTCCAAGTCTGTGGGATGGATTTTGGTTTTTGTGAGTGGTGTGACAGGAGAGCCCTGTCTGTCAGATGGGTTAGTGAAACGTGTGTATCACCTTCTGGCACTGCACAGGGGTAGGACAAGTAATTTAAAATTAACTTGTCTGTCTTTTGGAAAGAGTGGTGACATAAAGACTGGGCAGCTCCAGTAAAACATTGTCCTGTATCTTAATATAGTCATGTAGGGTAGGTTTCTGCAGTTATGCTAGAAATGGATACATCAATTTTCTTTGGAGTGTTTCAAGCAGATGGTTATGTTTTGAGTGGCAGCACATTTAGGAACAGTTTGCTTGAACTACTTTTGTTGCTGATTTATCTGATTTTTCTCTCATCCTAAAATTGTTATGCATTTTATTTTAAAATTATATACTGTTTGCCTCTTGCTGCAAGCAATAATTGAAAAAGGATGAAAAAAGTATACTGGAAGCAGAGACTCATTGGCTGAGACTTGTCAGATGCATAAAGAGCAAAATTACAGCAGGATACAGTCTTAGAATGATGCTCTGCCCAAGGGATTGGCCTTTAACAGGACCACTCTTTAGCTTGCTTGGTGTCAAAAGTATTCCAAGATAGGATGTTTTGCTTGTTCTCCCTTGACGTTTTAGTGATCAGACCAGTCCAGTTCTTGTTAAATCTGTAATTTTTCTGTTTTAGGGCTTTGCGTATAAAAATACTGCATGCTGTGCCACAAAACCTATGGATATACCTGGAGAGGCACTCTTTACACAAAGTTATGTTGCAAGCATTTACTTAGGCATTAGGAGTTCTTTGTTATTCATTTAACCTCCTGGTTAATAAGAAGACATTCCTGGTTATTGTGATTAAATACTGTAGCAATACGCAACATTCAAAAGGAAGGTGTTGAGATTTGTGTAGTTTTTGGGGATAACATTTAGGGATGGCTGCAAGGATTTATTCTGCTTAGTGATGTATTTGGAGATTTACTTTCTTAATTTAATGAAGAGAACCCATGATCTTGTTATCTTTCCATGGATGGGGAAGTGATATTAAAAAGGGTAACAACGTGAAAATGTGTTTAAATTGCTCTTAAAGATCTCACTTAACAGATTTAGTATATTTGTAAATCTCTAAGTTTAATTAAAGATAGAAAAGTGGTAGAATTAGATTCTTTCATTTCTGCTATGGAAGGGGATAACTATATCAAGGTAAAAGAACTGGGAGGGCGAGAGAAAGAGTTCAGTAGGTTCTGCAAATGCTCAGCATCTCTGAAAAACAGGTAATTCCTGTTAATCTGATCAACTGTTGGGTTTTGTACAGTTGTACACTTTTTGTTGAAGCCTTTTGGGAGTGCTGGCCACGTTCTGTTAAATTCAGTTGAATGCTGTTTGATTATTGTCTGTGTTCTCTAATTTTGTTGAAATAGACACTGGCTTGTTCTTTCACAATATAAACTGAAGTAGAGTATTTTACAGAGGAAATTATGCAATTTAAAGGGTTATGGGAAGCACTGCTGCAATAAATAATGCTTTAATATATTTATCAATCCTAGCATGGCTGTGCTACATGCAACATGCTGAAAATTGGCTTCTCTAAGAGTCCTAGTAAGTCTCATCAGAGTACACCAGCATTAATTTAAATGTACATATCATGCAGAAATAACATGAAATTATTACCAAAAATACGTTGGTTTGATTGGTATAGCCTGAACTGTATTGTCTCAAGAGCAGTCAGTGAAGATATGTGGAATTAGGTAAATAAAGGATAAACTTATGTCATTAAATTACCAAACAATTCTTACTTGAATGTATACGTAACTTCATTGAATTTATTGAGTTTGTTTGCCTTTTAAAAATGAAGGCTGAGTTTTGATTACATTGCTTCTATGAAACATGGTAGAAACAATGTGATGATGATAACAAAAGCAACAGTTGGAAAAAGAAAACCATATGGTACATGAAAAATGGAGTGTTAACTGACACGATGACTGTGACAGGAGTGAGACTTGGCCTTATGTAATTTTGTAAAATTGTGAAATTTACCTGTGTCACAGATGTAATGTAATGCAGCATTATCAAAAAGGTGAATCTGTTCTTCCAGATACTTGATGTACTCTCCATACTTCTTTATGAATTGGATATTTACAAATTGTATTATCATGGCCAAAATATTATCTGATTTATATACCAAAGTGTGGTCTAGTTATTGGAGAAATTCTGGAAGAATGTTGCAGCAGAGATTCTGTCAGGCAAAATATATCCTTAGATGATTTAGGATGTCTGTACCACAGGCATTCACTTATGTCTGGTATTATTCTTATACTGTAAAGAAAATACTTATGAGGAACACTGGAAAAGAAATGTTTCTCTAAATATGCAAAATATAATCTATATATGCCTTAGGCCCATCTATTTTATTAATAATTATGAAGCAGAACTTTACAGGATGGATACTATTAATTTAAAATGTCTGCTCTAAAGTGAATTGATATTTTACAGAGAGGTTAATCTTTACTCATTGTACTGAAAAGCATTGTTTGTTAATGCTTAGGGATTGATTTATCTCTAGTGAATGTGCCACACAGTCATCAGTCAATTCACTGATTGGTACTGAGTGCTTAACCACTCCTGGACATAAGGCTTTAAAAAAAGAAATGATAGGGAAGATGTTGCAAATAAAAATAGCACAACATTCTGATTTGGATAGTATGCACATGAGACAAGAAGATAGTATATGATAATATATTGGATACTACTGTTCTGCATCTTCTGTGTACATCATTTTATAGCCTTCCATTGACTATTAAAAAGTAAACTGTCTCACCTTAAAAAGGGGAAGAAAAGAATAGTAACTGAATTTTGGTTATGAAAATACATACTTGTTACAGATTTTTAGTAGTTTAGTGTATTTTATTTACACTTAAAGTTTCTATAATTTTTTTCAGTTGCTTTTGCCAAGGATAAGCTACTTGACACTGGTAACGGACAAAGTGAAGAAGCACTTTCAGAAAGTTATGAGACAGGAGGAAGTTAGTGAAATATGGTTTGAATATGAAGGTACACCACTGAAATGGTGAGTTTATTGAACTTTGTACTTTATGCAGTTTATCATGTAGAGAGTTCCCAGGTTTAGCACAGTGTCAGTAGTTTTTCTAAAGTAATCACTCCCTTGGGCTTCAAAGATAGCAATAGAGGAGGAGGGTAAGAAATGCATGTTTTTGGGGAAAAACAAAAGGTTTAATGTTGAACATATTTTTTTTATTATTCTGATTGAAATTTTATTGTATGCATAAGACAGAGGTGTTGTGCTGCACTTACTGGTTTTGTTCTGGTTGTTACCATAATTCAGAATGCTTGTGGGTTTGGCTTTACTGTTGCTTGCAGTAGAATTGTCAGATCTTCCTTTAACATATTCTACCTTCCTAAAGATGTCAAGTAACTCAAATAGTAAGTCATAATTCTGGAGTCTGAATGCAAGCAGCTTATAAGCATCATGGTACTAAAACATGAGTAGCCTTCACTGTTCACTGGTGTGATACGTGCTTGCACTGTAAACATCTAATATTGATCTTCAAGGGTTTGTTGAATTCAATTAGTTCGAGTTTACTGAACTAATTGCTGTTGATTCTGTTCTTATTTTGTCCTATAGTCTATTAAAACTACCTTCTTTTGTGTTTTTAGTTTGTTGGGTTTTTTTGGTGAGAGGTTTTAGGGACTTGGACTGATATTGTTTCATTTAATTAATTTTCATAAATACTTTTCATCAGGTTTTCTACTTCTTTTGCTGTTAAAGAGTTTTAAAGAAAATAGTTCGAGAGCTGCAGTGTTTCCTAGTTTTGTATAGACAGCATCAGCTATCTAGAAGGTATTTAGTATTTTGAATGATGAAGAGATTTTTATCTCTTTTTATTTCTTGTTTCATCATAGGAAATCAAACTAGTGATTTTTTGAATCTTACTGAACCTGGATTGTCTTGTGATTAGCAAGCATCACATCATGGAGTGTCTGTAGATTTGGTGAAGCAGTAGATCTCTTATAGTCCTTTGTTTCTTTGAGACCAACCTAGTGTAAACCTTGAAAATATGTAAAGAGAAGCCTATAAAAACAACCTCTTTAAGCTTTTATTTTAACTGACTGGCAAAACCATCTTTAGACATCTAAATAAATTATGTGGGATTTAATAAGAAATGGTGTCTTATGTGCCACAGTAATGTTGAGTCATGGATACTACCTAAATAAAAAGCAAGGTACCACATTTATACCAGTGTGTTCATAGTCCTAGGTAAATATTGGAAGAAAACTATTTTCACTGAAGTTGTAACAAGAAAGGAGAGAGGCTTTGTACTTCAACACAAATAGATCCATATTTTCTATAAGTTTTCAAATACTATGATATCTAAAGTAGCATAAAAAAACCAAAACTGTACAATATAGATATAGACTGAATATGTAGCTGGTAATTCTAAAATTAAGTGAAGAGTTACTAAATTCATTGAATGTAGAAATGAAAATAAATAGTGTAATGATGATCTGATAATTAAGGCTCTCATCTTGCAGTAAAACGAAGCCTATTTTGCCAGGAACAGCTCCACTGATTTCAGTGGAACTGCCTTTCTAAGGAAAGTGCTATTTGTAAACAAGTATTTTAGGAGAATGGGTCTTCTCCAGAAGAAGCTTCAGCTCTTTATGGGATTACCAAACACCAGAACTGAGAATTAGATTGAACTAGTAGTTGGTAGAGAAAGAATAGCAGGCATTAATGTTTAGTCTTTTAAGCTATGACTTGTGCACTCAGAATCAAATAGAACTTTTTAATAATATTGTTTATTTCAGCTATTTACTTTGCACTGTGAGGTCTTATTGCTTGCAGTCTGCAGTTTCATACCTAGTTGGGATGAAGTCTACATCTGTTCAGATGCAGCTCTTCCATTGTCCAGTGAGATTTTGGAGGAAGTCTGAAATATAGTTTCTACTTCAGGCTCTGCAGAGCATGGGTCAAGTTCTTAGAGGAGAATGAAGCCCTCCAGGCCTGGAGTTACATGGGCCTGGGTTCTTTGTCCTGCTGAGCATGTTGGGACAGGGGAAGATGGAATCTTTTTCTGCAAAGGTGTGTGCATTGGGGGAGGTGTGCACTGGGGGAGGGTCTCTGTGGCCAAGGTAAGGAGTTTCAGGAAGAGATTATCAGACTGTGCAGCATTAGAGACTACAGAAGGAAATGGATGAAACATTAGACCCTCCTGCAGCTACAGGAGACTAAACCTACAACTACAGTGAAGGAGATGCAGTCAAAGACTGTGATTACTGGATTAGAAAACAGTCTCCTGAGAATTGGAAGAGCTGGAAGTTTATGACTTCTTGCAACAGGAGGAATGTTACTACACCTGCATTTCTCGAAGTACAGCATAGGTTCAGTGCTCTGGCTGCAGGTGAAGAACTGAAAGTGTTGTCCAGTAATGCATCTGATATGGCTGAACCTGAACTGTGTAGGGGCACCAGGAGGAAATGAAAAGTTAAGTCGTAAGTCTGTATTTGCCTTACTGTCCTTTCTCCCGGACTTTTAACCCTGCCATTTCGTGGTCACTGCAGCTAAAGCTGCCACTGATTATCACAACTCTTTTGTCTTAACAGATAATTAACAGATTTAGCTTTGGGTTATCTCTGGTTCATCCAGTGTCTGTTTCAAGAAATCTTGACTACTTGTCAAGATTTGTTGCTTTTCCAGAAGATGTGAGAGATTAACAGGAACCAGGATCTGTGATGTAGACACTTACTAAATTGTTTAAAGAAGACTTTATCAATTTTCTCACTGGGACTACATGATCTGTTGCCCTTACTAGTGCCTCCTCTGTTCCTGAACCACCAGAACTCAACCAACCTGTTGTCCTATTAAGTTTCATACATCTGAGCTGCTCCCTGACATGGAAGACAAGCCTCTGTCCTCATCTGCCCTGCCTGCCTTTACTAAGCAGCTTATGTCTGTCCTTCCACAGCAGTATTCCAGTTGTGCAAGCTGTCTCACTGTACCTCAGGTAGCCCAACACTCTCCCAATAATGTCACAGCATGTGCAGCTCTAGTTTTTCCTGCTTGTTTCCCAAGCTACATGCACTACTGTAGGTACTTGTGGTGGGTTCTGTCCTCCCTTTTTTTATCACTTTGACATCTCCCTTGCAGCTATCACCTTTCACCACTTGCTATCCACCCATGTCCATTAATTTCTATTTATCTGTGGGTTGTTATTTACACTTCTGTTGTTTATGGTCTAAAGCTCTCACCAGGCTGGGCAACTTTAAGGCAAAGATACTTTTGTCTGACTTAGGTGGATTCCATCTCTCCCTAGCAGTCCAGTATCCCCAAAAAGTATCCTGTGTCTGTAAAAGCCAAGTCCTTGCTGTTGCACCAGCTGCATAACCAGCTCCTGACCTGCAGACATCTCTCTGAACCCATCTCCTTTAATGGCAAAATTGTGGAGTGCCTCCTTGCCCCTAGAACTTATAGAGTCACTTCCAATACTCTCAGGGGTTCTGTTGCAGCACTTAAAATTTGTGCCCATGTGGGTAAACAGCAAGGACTAATAACCCAAGCAGAGGACAGCTTTCCCAATCTGCAACTTTTTACCAAGCAGCAAACCTCTGCAGGTTAACAAGTGAAGTTGGCAGATGGGGCTCTCTCTCCTGTAGGATGGAGTCTCATAGTGCTATGACTGCTTGCTCTGCTATGGATGGATGTGCTGTTCAGACAGCTCTGATGCTTCCCTGGAACTCCAGCCTCTTGTCTGACACTGAAGCACTGCCAGTGTTTGGAGAAGGCCTGCCCTCTCTTGGCCAGAGGTTAAGGAAACTTTTCTGTCTTTCCATCTGGGATCTGCGACAGGCCCCTTTGCAGGCGGCGGCTCCAGGGAGCGATGGGTGCCTCGCTTGGCTCCCTGCACGCCCCACGCCCACACAGCCAGACAAGGTTTCCTTTCCTGCTCAACCCTTGGTTTCTCGTAGCACAGCCTCAGGCATCTGGATCCTTAAAAGAGCTTAGTCAGGTGTAACAACAGAATAACAGCTTGGGCTGGTGTCCCTGAGCAGGGACCCCAAACCAAGGAACCCCTGGGCTTTTATTCCCTCACAGTCTGTGTGTGATAGTGTGGGGTTTTTCCTCGGTGTCATTGGCTCCTGCCCTGTCCCTGAGTGTCCAGTCACCTGGCAGGGCCACAGATCCCTGTGCTCTTTCCTGTGCAAAGGGTCAGCACCAGCTTTGGCCTCTTGCTTGGGGCTCCCATTGCATGGAGCTCAACCTGCAGCTCCCTCTGCAGCTGCACTCTGAGCTACTGGCACTGAATGGATTCCTCAACACCAGAGTTCACACAAGTCTGGGACTCCCCATGAGTCCCCACTGACCACTTCAATGACTGCTGACACTTTCTCTCCAGACTCTCATCTCTGTGAGATCTTGGTGAAGATCCCATTAATCTTTATGTCTCCCCCTGACTTCCTGCAGCTTCTTAGCTTGGTGGCATAGTTCCTCACTCATGTGCACCCCCTCTAGGTGAGGACATTTCCTCTGCTTACGCCAACCCTCAGGAGAGGTCCCGGGCTGCCCTGGCAGCTTGAAACCTGGAGAGCTGCAGCCTTTCTCAGGAGCCCTCCCTGAGTGATGCCACTCTGTGCTGGCGTTGTTTCTTCAGCAGATGCTAGGGGATGACACCTGCAGCTTGTTTCCATCCTGTCTGAGCACTTTCAGGTGCCTCTCAGTGGAGTTTTTGTCCCTTTTGTGCAGGTTGTGTTCTAGCCCTGGTAATTGTAAAGGTGGCTCTCTAGTACCAACTGGATGGGTTAATAAATTAGCAGAAGACAAAAGGTCAAAGCATCGCTTAATCAGGCATCTTATTTACTCTGCAAAGCTCAGAGATTTTACTGAAGAAATTTGTTTACAGGAACTTCACTATGTAACCTTAACTGATTAGAAAATACAGATGTAGGACAAGACCTGATGCAGGAGTTTTTGTATGGGTTTTTAGTTGTGATTTTCTTTTTCTTAGTTTCTGTTCTCTTTTATAAATCAAAAGTAACTGGAAGTCGTTGTTCATGTTGAAAATTTATGTTCATCTAATTATCAAACCCGATCTTAGCTACTTAACTCACCTGGAAAACCACTCTTTCATGGAACTCTTGCTGAATCCTTTTTAAGTGTTTAGGACATGATTGGCAGTTAGTAGATTAATATCTTCATGGTAAAAACTTGAGCATTAGCAGTGAATCACAATAAATCTGGATATGCATCCTCTTTATTCTCAGATAAGCTCAGGAATTGTCGTAGTATTTTATGTTTTATTTTGCTGTTGTGATGAATTTGTCTTAGCTTTGGTGTGGCTCACCCGTAGAGGGTGCTAAAGCACTGTTGTGTGAGAGTTTCACCGATCTGGAAAGTGGCTTGGCACAGGTGCTGTTAAAGCGATGCTTTTGGTTAGTACTCTCAGGACTTTCAAAACTTATGTACGTGCTTGGGTCTGCGACCTGAGATCAGTCCCATTAGTTCAGTGAAACTACTGACTTTATAGTTCAGCGTGTGTTTCTCTCTTTGTAGGATGAAAAGCTAGTAAGGCTCTTTGAAAGATAAGAGAATGGATCTTGGTATGCTGCATGTAAAAAAAAAAAATTATCAAAAATCTTGCCAATATCTGTGTGTGAGAAAACTGAAAAAAGAGCTTTTTTATAGCGCCTGTGGAGGTTTTGTGTGTGTGATATATGTTCCATATACTGCTGGGGCTGTATATTCTAATGAATTTAAAGGAGAGAAAGCTATGAGACGGAAGTGAATATCTGTCAGAAGCAAGCTTTTTTGTGTAACTCCTTTAATCTAGAATGCCACTGAAATACAAAACTCCAATTAATTTTTTTCCTTCCTTTTCATTCTTTTTAATTTGGTAGTAAAGATACAGAGTTGATCTTGGTCTATCATCTTTCAGCCCTTTTACAGATACGTAATTTTTTCACTCTTCTCCTTATTCTCTGCATTGCTATATCAGACGTATGGAAGAAGAAAAGGATGTTAAGGGCCCGTGTGGTATGAACCCAAGACCCTCAAGCATCTGAAAGCATGTGTGCTTTTCCTGGTCTGAGGCTTTTTAACCAGAGGTGCTGTTTTGGAAGGTTCCACAAAGCACCTGTAGGCCACTTAAGGCTGTTGCAAAAGTAGCAGTGTTTTGTGGGCACAGCTTGGAAACCGCTGGTTTAGATATTGAGCACGTGCATCCCAGATTTAATTCTGCCTGTCAGTCATCTAAACTTGCCTGTATAACTTTTCTAAGTTATAAAGTGGGAGTCAAACAGCTATTTTTTGTGTGTGTGTAAATGCAGGTATGTTAACTGTGATACGTAGAATTAAATGCTTCTATATTAAATCAATATCTTGTCATTTTTAGGCATTACCCAATTGGTTTACTCTTTGATCTCCATGCATCAAATACAGCCCTTCCTTGGAGCATCACAGTGCATTTCAAGGTAAATTGATAGAGACCCTTTTCTTAAGAATGAGTGAGCATGAGATTTCATGACATTTGGAAGCTGGGAAAAGGTTTCATAACTATTTTATAAAATATGTGAATGGTGTGATTTGAAAGGGAGACTGTGCATTGTTCAGGAAGCATTTAAAGGTTTCTGTAAATCTGCAGCTATTTTCCATGAGACTGTGTGTGCTTTTACTGCACTTTCTGTAGAAAATTATTCTATTATAATCTCAAAATCCAAAATAGTTTTTCAAGTTATGAGGCTTATGATAGAAGAACTTTCTATAATGTTTTTAATTTAATTGGTTTAAGTTCACTGAAGATTGGGAAGATTGAGAAGTGCTCGTCCTTTTAGGCATATATGAGCGTGGATATGAGATGCTGTAGAAATCTTTGAAGTCAGGGAATACTGTTGTACTTAATGTTGGTCCCTTTTAGAGAACTGAGTGAAATGAGTTTGGTCTTGTGACTGCTTAGTCACAGGAGAGACATTATTTTGATTATACATTGTAAACCCATTAGGTATGGCTTAATAGCACTACTGATCTTTGCTCAGAATGAAACTTGAACAAGGTTAGCTTTGGTGCAGGATTCTTGCATACTCTGAAATGCATTAAGACAATAATTCCAAGTATGTTTTGAAGTCAAAAGCACAACTACAGATCATGATATTTAACTTTGAAATGTTAATTTCTCCATTGTAAAAGAAACAGTGCAATAGGAAAACTGATCTGAAGAACAACACTACATTAATAGGCTTGACTTTAGTGCTTGAGGGATTTGAGTGAAATGAAAAATGTATTGGGGAAGCACTTGTGTTGAATGTTTTCATTGAAACAATTCTCAGAGGTGTGTTAGAAAAACTTTTTCCAACAGTAATCTGATTCTTTTTGGAAGTGTACACTGAAAGCATACATTCTTGTGATATGTCTTTCTACATGTTGAAACTTCTAAGATGACTGACTTAATAGATCTGAAGTTGGGGATGTTTTTGAAACCACTGTAGTTGCTACACTTGTCTGATAAATGTCAGAGAGCTGGGATGAGGAAACTTCCAGAATGTCCTAATGAAAATGTAGGGCGTCTAGTTTCATAAACCATGGTTTAATTGTTATGTTCTGAGAGCTTTGGGATATTAACAGTGGCAATGTGGGGATGTTGCCATCACAAAGTAGAGGCATCTTGAGAAGTTGCAGCACCTCAGTGCTTTTTAATCAGCAACATAAATTTGGCTTTAATGTCCACGTTGCTGCTTGCCAAAAGATCAGCTACTTTTATTTTTTTCTGAAGGGTGTACATTAAAGATCAGCAGAAATAATTAACTGCTAAGATAGTATTATTTTAAAGGTTGATGTAATTTAATAATATAATACTGTGGAGTTAGCACCTGCATAATCTCTCTTCCTATTTTGATGTAATCTGAAAGTTTATTTAAATAAAATCCCTCTGAATCCTGAAGTCAAAACATAACTGAAAGATATCAAAGTATGTCAAAATATTGAAGAGGTTTTCATCTGTTACAGTTTCTTACAGCTGAATAGTTTAGGTGTGGGATTTTTGAGTCGAGTATTCTTTTCATTTCTGTGTAGTTATTCTTCAAAGAGTCATAATTCTTATTTGACTTAATTAAACAGTGTTAGCTTTTATGGGGTTTAACTTTTGTTGTTGTGGCTGTCTCCTTTCTTCTACCAATGCATGCAGTCAACAACAGATATCTCAAACATCTGTAAAAAGTGCTTTTCAATTTATTTTTAAAAGTCAGACTCCCCCTATCAGGTTTCCTTGTTTGAATTTAAAAACATGGAAAAGGCTTATTTCTGTTCAGCAGAAGTTTTCAAGTTGATAGATGTTTGTAATTGTCCTCCTGTGTTATGTATGCAGACCAAATCATAAACACAGTTTGTTTTTGCATTGAAGAATAAGTTTGTTAATTTGTACTTCTGGTATGCAATAAAATTACATGCATTGTATCTTGTAAACTTGAAAAATAGTTGCATTAAATAGCTGCAGAAGGATGAGCCTGAACAGCATACTGGGGTCTGAGAATCATGAGAGGCTGTAGTCTGGGAAGTTGCTTTTGTTGTCCAGGTGTGGCTTAAGAGGAAGGAGGGAAATTCTACCCCTTCCTGTTAAAACCATCTCACCTTACTCTGTGGCCTGTTTAACAGTACTCAGTTCTCAGTGTGGTAATCACCTCTCCAGATTTTGGGCAGTAGATAAGATGGCAGCAGTGTTGGAGGAGAGGAAATTGTGTGTGCCAGGGGAAATGCTGAGGTTCTGCTGAAGCTGCTGGTGCCTGCCTCTCCACCCATGACCTGATGTACAGGAGGAGAGGCAGCAGCTGTCCTTGTGTGACAGTCATCATCTTTGTGGTTTTTTAGGTGAAGATTGGGTCGGGTGCAATGGAAATGAAGTACCTTTCTATGTAGCATATGGATAAATTTTGGAACTGCTAGGAGATATTGTGGAAGCCAGAAGTATAAATGTTTTTTTTTTTTTAATCAGTCTACTTAAAGAAAAGACCACTGATGGTAACTAAATACAAATACATAGGTGTACCCCCTGCCACTGGATACATTCCTTATGGTTTTTAATGCCCTATTTTCTGTAAATGTAGTCTAATGCAAGTAGACTGTCACAGGATAAACAGATGTTTTGTGAACTAGAACTGAGAGATAAATATGGGTGGAATGGAGTTATGAAACCAGACTGTTGAAATTGCCAGTGATGTTTTTGGTACAGTTTTTTGTGAGAGGTCATTTAGTGCTCTTGTCTGTACAGGCTACCTATTTCTTTGTGACCAGTTCATACTGCAAAGGTCTACTGGTATGTGAAAACAAAAACTCCTTGAGCTTTCTAAGAAAATCAGAGCCAACCCTTAGTAACTGTTCTTTCAAAGATGCAGGACATGGAGGGAGTAAGACACCACCAATGACAGTACTTGAATTAAAGCTACTTATGTCATCTGTTAATACTTTTTGCAAATCTCCTAGTTGTATAGCCAGGAGTGGCAACCAGTTTACAATTGTCCCTTTCTTCAGGAATCTGAATGAAGTTATTTATGATTGATCAGTATTTCTTCAGGTAGAAAGAAGGCAAGTAGAATTTTTTTTTAAGAATACAAGTGTACATGACCTACATTTGAATATAAAACTTAATTGTTTTGTACCCTGATAGATAAATCAGCTTGAATGCCATGTTTTCTGTTGACAGTCTCATGTAAGTGAAACTGTTTCATAGACTTCTTGCAGGTGTGCAGTGTTTTTTTCTAAGTCGTCACTTTCATGTTTTGTTTTTTCAGCTTCTACTCACAGTACTTCATAGAAATGTGTCAGTGTTTTCCTACTAAAGAAAAGCATATACAACACTGAGGTTCAGAAGTGTTTTCCAGTCTTTCACAGTGTACTCCCTGGAAGCTGGGAAAATTAATCTTGCCACACCTAGTTCTATACTGTGTCTAGATTCTTTGCACTAGCCTAACTAGCTTTGACCAATTTTAAATAGATCCTTGTTGTTCTGCAGACTGCACTGTGTATGATTTCTGGAGCTCATCCTCAGGGAGTGACATTAGCTGCAATTTGAAATTCATTGGAAAAATGTCAGCAGGAAGATGTCTACCTGTAGAAAGAGGAGAATGTCCAAGAAAAGACCCTGCAGTCCAATATTTACACGTGTAGTGAAACAGTTGTTGTAACAAAACAGTTGTTTTCATAAACTTAGCTAAAACATCGCTTTTTAACTAGGAAAGTCAGTTTCTAGGTTCTTATATTATTTGGCATTAGGTATGTACCACTGTTTTTTCCTTTGTTTTGGGGGATGCCAGTGTCTCTCTTTGAATTCTTGTGTGTAAAGAACTTTTTTGATCTTTAAGTATGCAATTTCTGTCTATTTGTTTCTTCTGGATTGGTTACAAGACTTTGCATTTTTATTTGAGCAAGTGAATTGAACTTCTGAAAGTATTTTACAGGCCTATGCAGATGTCAATTGGCAAGTAACAGGCCCAGTAATGTTTTCCTAGTAATCTTGGGCCCAATTATGCTGAGACACTCAGCTTTGTAGAGTAGAACAGGAGCAAGGTCTGCCCCAGAAGAACTTTCCTTATTGTTCTGTCTTCTTTAATGTCTTTATACTTGGCCATTCTCATGTAAGAAACTAGATTTACCTCTGTCCTTAGCTTTCTAGTCAGCTTAACATACACCAGTCCTAACAACAGCACTTCCTTTTGCAAGTTCAACTCAAACCATGTAAACTTTATGGCAAAGATATTGGCAATCTTTTCTTTATGCCCCTGTTTTTGGAAAATATTCATCCTTTTGATCCACAGTTTCCAGAGTTTGGGTTCTCACTGTCATAAAGAGGAAACGGTATATGAAATTCCATTATTTAATTTCCAACTCTTCTCAATAACCTAATGAGGAGGGAACTATCACTGTTTTACCTCAGAATTTCTTTCAGGTAAGGCAATCCCCAGCTCCCTTTTTGATATTTTGGGTTTCTGTATTTTGAAGCAGTCTTCACTATTTTTCTTGAGGTTATGTGGGGGAGTGAAGGTAGGGTTTGTTCCAGCATTAGATTGCTCCTACTTTGACATGTTAACTATGTTGTAAAAGCCTTTGAAAGATACCCCATTACATGTACTTGTATTTCCAAAATGGTTTTGACAGTCCCTCACAAAAGCTTTTTAAAGTGCCAGTTTGTAATGGATTAAGAAGAAAGGGCCTCTGGTGAAATAGCATGAGAATTCAAGTATAAACATGTGGCAAGCCCTTGTTAGGAAGGGGAGTACTGATGATGCCACCACTCTGGCTCGGCTCTGAGGTTTGCTCCATTCAGCATGGTCATAAGCAACTGTGAAAATAAAGTTAATTAGGAGGGAATAAAGGTGGGGTTTAACATTTCTGAAAACTAAAGGTAGTGGATTTGTGGTAGTGAATGCTTGTGTTAATATAAAATTGTAAGTGACAGTAAGTGTGGATAAAAGAAAAACTGGAGGAAGAAAACCCACCATCTCTGCAATGCTGGACTTCTGATCAGTTAGTGTCCGAAGAAATCTTTTTTGTATCTGAATGAGATATACTGCCATAGCTCCTTAATAAATTCATTAGGAGAGGTTGTTGTCATTTACTGGAGGGTTAAGAGTTACCTGAGGAGTGGTACTTGTGCATCTGCAGTGCTGAATGCTGTGTACCAGTGTAACCAAGCAAAAGGGGTATAAAATCAAGTCACACAAGCTAGCAGTAGTCACGTGGATTAGTTGAAGTTGGAACTGACAAAGACTTCCAGTGTCTCTAAGGAAAAATGTTTGTAAGTGGCAGATGTGCTACAGTTCTTATGTGTGGGGGATACTGCTTGGTTTTCAGGGAACTGCATAGAAGTGGTTGATAAAATATCATAGAGAGCCATTTTGTATTAGGTGCATGTCACTTCTCATAATTTTCTTCTATTTAATGTCTGAGATTGAATATGTGCTTGAAAACATGTTAAAATTCTGGTTTTACAGAAAGTTGTTGAGCTTTTATTTTTCCTGAAACATTTTCACTGCAACCTGTTTATTGTCAGCAGAGTGAGAGAATGGTTGTTACATTCTTCTGTAAGTAGAAAATTCCAGTGTGCTTCTTTTGCATAAATGTGTGCCTATTTAAAATTATCATTTATTCTTCATCATACAAGGTATATGATGCATTTATTTTTCTTGATCTATCATTTATTTTTGTAGAATTTTCCAGAAAAGGATCTTCTACACTGCCATTCTAAGGATGTGATTGAAGCTCATTTTATGGCTTGTATAAAAGAAGCAGATGCTTTAAAGCACAAAAGTCAAGTCATCAATGAAATGCAAAAAAAGGATCATAAGCAATTGTGGATGGGATTACAGAATGGTAAATACAACGCATCAAGTATTAATTATATTCAGGTTGAGCAACCTAATAAATAATTTCTTCAAATTTCATTTACTGCATGAGATATAAAATGTCATTGTTCTGCAGAATTTTTGTCTAATGTCATGGAAAGCATTGATGGTTTTGGTGGTTTATAGTTTTTTTAAATTAAAATAATAATTTTGGTGATAATTCAAATGTGCCTGGAGTTATTCAAGGAATTAGATTGGGTCGTGACTGTTTTAACAAACCAAAACTAGCAGCAAATCAAAATAGATAAATATTGTCTAGTGTACTTCTGTGCAAATGATGGCCTTTATTTGGAAAACACCTGTGGTGTAAGTATTCAGTATTAGCTGTCTTGGACCATACATAAGAGATTGTCTCCTCTAGTTAATGCCTATGGATTGTCACTGGTAACAATACAAGTAAACTTCAAAAAAAGTTGTCCAGTAGATTTAATAATTTTACTTTTCTCCCTGCCATTTTTTAAATTGCTTGATGGCTTTCACAAGGACTTCTGCAAAAATAAGTATTGACTTGGAAAAGTCAGCAAAATAATTCAGAACAAGATCTTTAATTAGTGTTCTTACTTTGCAGAAATGGTATGAATCAATATTACAGTGCACAATAAAACTTTAGTTTGTAGTGCCTTCTGTATTAAGGTTTGTAGAGCTTGTAAGGTTAAAAAGGTTTGGTAAGTATTTCAGAAACTGCTCTCTGGAATGGGTGATCATGTCACTTTTATTGCACTTTTCACATCTCTTGAAGCTGTCATTTATATTATCCCTAGTAAATTTATTTTATGAAAACATTTTACTATAAGCATGAAGAGGTTTATTCTGTGTTGCAGGACAAAATACTGAACAGTTAGAATGAATGTCTTCCCATATATGTATAAGAACAATTAAATGAAAAAGGAGAACCTTAGACTGCAAGAAGAGTTGAACTATGCTTTTGGTTTAGACCAGAAGGTTCCAAGTTAGTTTTGGTTTAATGTGTATGTTTAGTGGGTGTGTGGCTTTTTTTTTTCCATTGTTGTGTAGTGGTACTGCCTTTCATATTAAAGGTACTCTAGTGATCATTTTGAAGATGAATCGTTATTAGAAACTCTGCTTTCTATTTTTTATTTAATTGGACGAGAGTTAGAAATTAAAGCATTATCTTAATTTGCCATTTGAGTAGTAAGATCTTGAGGAAGCCCATGCATACCTCCAAAATGAAACAGTGGAAGTTAAAGTTCTTTAACCAGAAGTAACAGAATCTTGACACTCTTAATATTTAAGGAAATAGGACAGATAAACAGCATGGTTTTTTTTGTGCTCATCTTAGGCTTTATCTTTTAGTTGATTATTTGTCTAAGAATATCTTCAGTTGTAGGCAAAGGAGAATTTTTCTGTTTTGCACTATAATGTTAAGAACAGAGGTTGCCTACCAAAGTTGATTTCAAGGTTTCACTGTACTTAATGAGAAATTGCACCTGTGGAATCTGACACCTGAATGAGAAGTATAAGCAATCTTTCAAATGCTAATTTTAATTTCTCAACTCTTCATAAAAGAGAAACAAGAAAAGATTGTGAAACCAAGAAAACTCTTTTTAAGCATGTTGTAGCTTTCAATATGTTTATATAGGTTTTCGTTTGAGATGTAATAATTTTAAACCACTTTGTGAAACAGAATAAATGACCACAAAAAAGAAAAGAAAGTAGCATTTGTGATAAAACTGCTTTGTAAGTAAAGGTACATCTGCAGACTCTTTTTGCTGTGCAACTTCAAACAATTTTCTTCAGTTCTTAATTACAGGAAGTGTTACTTGTTTAATGAGTGATAGCATTACTTAGAAGACATGTCCTGAATTTACGTTTTTGGAAAAAAAATATATCCAGTTTTGTTTGGAGAAATATAACTATGAAGTAATTTGGTATAAATGTTTCTGCTGAGAAGCAGTTACTTGAACAGGTAACTCATGAAACTAAGCAGTTGCTGTAAGTTGCAGCACAGAAGAGCTGTAATAGTGAATTTGTGGGAAAATCTTATGCTGGTAACAGCTGGTGGTTATTCATATCAACCTGTACATCCCTCCTCCCACCATTTCTGGTTTTATGTTAATCTGATACCAAATTAGGAAAGAAAACATATTCTTCTATATTGTGCTGTGGTTTTTCTTGCTCTTCACAGACAATTTTTGATTCATAAACCAGATATTTCTGAGGCGGAACACTTCTTTGGGACAGGTACATTTTTGACCAACCATGGATGTCTGTCTGTGGTAGGGAAGTGCTGAAAGCAGACTATGCAGCTATACTGACCTTTGTTCTTTTGTATGAATTGTTCAAATTCTTTGGTCAGAATTCATGGAAAATGTTACTACTGTTTTTGCTTTGATAGAGTTATGGCCATTTTTATCATGCATGAAAGGGATTTTCAAGTGGGTGGGTTTTTTTCTTCTTGCCTTTTGTGTGGAAAAATAAAAGGCTTTCAGCTTTGAAACTCTTAAGACTCTATAGGCCTACTGATGAGTCAGGATCAAACCAATGAAATCCCAACTGTTTCCAGGGGGACAGTTGTATTTTTTACATGATTCAAAGAATTAATATCTATAACTTCAGTATATAATGGCTCTAATAAATGAGGGGATTTAGATTCAGCACATCTGCTTTTTATCAGTTATGGACTAACAGAAGCGACTGTACCCTGAAACTTTCACAGGCATCATTTATAACCAATGAAGAATAGACTTGGTATTTCTGATATATGAGTGGGAGAAATAAACAGTAAGAACTCATAACTATTTTAAGGTTTTTTTTATATATTATAAAATATAATGAAGTCATTATTTTACTGAAAATACTATGGAAAAAGGATGTAATGCTCATTCATGCTGTAGGGCTTACCAGAAGTTAAGTGGCCATATTGAATTGTTCTTAATAGAGGAGGAAAAATCCTGCAAGCATTCAGAATATACAATATTTTGTCTTTTAATGCATCTGATTTCTCTCTTGCCTTACTGACAGAATCAGGCCTGTGTTGTCTTGCATTTCATTCCAAAACTTATCTAAACTGTTCTTGGGTTTTTGAGAGCCAGAGGTGTTTGTTCTCAGTTACCACATTTCTGTTTAGAAATGTTCAAACTGCAAAAAAGGGAGTGTCCTACAGCCTTTCTTGTGCTGCATACACTTGACCCGCTCAGGTTTGACGGGTGTGTTTCTCCTCCTCACAGAGAACTGGTGGAAGCAATGCTCTCCTTTACCCCATGGTGAGCACGCTTTAGTAGCTGAACAAATCTTTGTGATCTCAACTCATCATTTGAAATTTGCTTCGAAAATCTTCTGGAGTTATTCAGGAGAAGCTACTGGTTTTTAAATGCAAAGCTACCTTGTTTACTTCTTCCCTGTATTGCTACCAAAATGGGGAGTTCTTTCCATGTTCAATCTGTGGAGGTTTGGTTAACTGTGAAAAAAGATTAAATAATTCATTTGAACTTTGAAAATTAGTGTATTGGTTAAAAGTGATTTTAAAAAGCCAATCATTACCTTCCTGGGCTTCCTTAGTTAAAAATGTCCCAAAATGCATCAAGTTGCTTTATAACTACCATCAGTACCTGCTTATTCTGGAGTTCAGCTAGCATGGCACACACCAGACATCAGTGTTACTGGTACCGTGGAACTGAGGGAATGTGATTTAGAGTGGTTCAGACAGCCCTGCACAAAGTCATCCCAGTGCTGGTTTGGTGTTGAGCAGGGTCTGGACCTGCAGAGTGAATCAGCTGGTTGTTAATGATATTCCAAGTGGCATAAAGGGGTTTTTTTAAATCCAAATACGTGATTCATCTTTTTGTATTTTGAAATTTTAATTTATTTTTTATTTTAATACAGTGTAATTTGTATTAAAGGGATGTTTTGGGTTTTTTTCCATGGCAGCAGGTTTTGTTTGGGGTTTAGTTGGTAATGGATTGCGACCTAGACCTCACTGTTAGTTCTGCAGTGTTTATGGGATTGTTACCCTTTCTGCACAAATGACTAAGCCAATGCTCCACTCATATGGGTGAAGTATTGTGAGTCTAAACTGCCATACCCCTGAAACTGCTTCTGGCTTTGTTTGTCCTCTGTGCTGGCCTGGTGTCTGCTTGAATAATAGCTGCCCTTTGCTGTGGCACAACGGTGGGGAATTGTTGGCAGCCTGCATTTCCCCCTTGCCTTTCTCTTCTCTGCTCTCAAGCAGGAGGGCAGAGCAGGTCTGTCTGTCTGTCTGAGGCCAGTGAGAACCAGTGGGTCTCAAAGGAGGGCAAGAAGGCAGAGAAGGACGGAAAGCAGAAGGTAACACAGTATTCACAATCCTGCTGAAGTCTCTGCCACCAGAGCAGGTTGCATAGAGATGAGGTAGAGATTGTGTTTCTAGCATTTTCACCCTCTTGTGTTAGATGGCCATGTGTCCAATGAAAACCATTACACTCTGAAGGAGCAAACTTCAAGGTCTCTTTTTGCTGCCTTCTGCTTTTCTTCCTCCCCTCCCTCTCAAAATAAGTCATTTCCTGAAAAATCTGTATGGGCTAACTAAAATTTAGAGTAAAGTGTCTCTGAAAAATAGACTTCACTTTTAAATTTAACTTCCTTTAGTTGTTGAGGGTTTCTTGTTTTGCAATCTGAAATGTTTCTAAGTTACTTTCTCCTAGTAAACGCCTGAATTTATTAATATGTATTAACATGAAGGTTCCTTAACTTTTAAGAAAAGCTTTTTTTAGTAGTACAGTGAGAGCAAATAGTACAGGGAAAGCAAAGTGGGTTAGAAAGTTACATGGTGTTATGCTGCTCTGTTTTCATATTTATAGAGAAGGCATAATTAGAAATGAAGAAATCAAAATTGCAAGGCTATCCTAGACATGGAGCAGAGAGCTGGTGGATGGATAGAATTGTCAGGAGTCCTTTTCCCTTTGACTTTCTCAGGAAAGTCTGTAACAAGCCCTGCTTCTAATTCCTATACAACCTGTGGGGTATGTGTTTCAAAAATGGCTTTGCCTTTCTCCTGATCCTGTCTCACAGCAGAACAGCAGAAGTGAGTGCATGGATGATTGGCCAGCACTGAACCCACCACACTCATCAGCACATTGTTTGGGAAAACCTCAACACTGGGGAAATCTGAAATTGGCGAACCAAAACCACTACAACTTGTCTGTCATCAGAGCTTTCCTTTTAGTTTATGTGACAGGGCTTCTGAGATCACCTGGTTTTTGCTATAGAGAAAGCTTTGTAGGATCTATGCGTTTTGTTATTTGAATAAAAGAAAGGAAGTAGTCCATCTTGATGACTTTCTTTGCCTAAACCTTTTCCAGGTAAACTGGTGACCTAGAAATGAAGGGAGGTGGTGGTAAGGAAACGGTAAAGTACTTAAAGTGAAACTTCTGGTTTGTGAGTATGTTTAGTAAGTGAAAAGAATGTTGGTAAGGTATGGCTCCCTTGTGTATACTGTAAGAAAACGGGGAAAATGCCTTTTTGATCTGATAGATAACCTGAAGAATGACATGCTGCTTTCTTGTACAGTCTTCAAAATGTCCTCTCACGTTGAATTTTGTTACTTTGCTATCTGTGACATGAAGAATATTTTCACATATTTCTGTGGCTTCTGCTACATTAAGTCAAAACTGTTCTAAGGTCCCATCTCTATATCTGATAGTGACTCATATATGAAGATAGTCTGAAAAGCTCAGTAAAGTTGTGTTCCTTTTTCATTGGTGGATTTGTATAATATACCATGGTTTTTCAAATGCCCAGGTAAACTAGGTATTTAACAGCAAGAATAGTTTAACTGTGGCAATGTGTAAAATGGAAGAGAAAAATAAAAATCTTAATAATGTCATACCAGTATTTCAAGCTGTGATCTCAAAAAAGTTGTCACTAACTGTAGTAGTCATTGAGAGTCAGATATGTACCAAAATCTTCCTGAAGTCCTTGATAGTTGTAATTATTGGTGTTTTTATAAAACAAGAATATGAATGATGAATTCAGGTGAACTAAGTAATTTAGAGACAAGTCTTTATATAGCTGGGAAATTATAGTAATCAGCTGTTCTGAATAGCACAGAAACTAGTTTTAAAGTGTTCAAAATACTTACTTCATCAACAAAAACTCCTTCATGCTTGAAGCATACCACATGAGAACTTAAGTTTTTATAAAATTGGTTAGAAATACCAGTGAGCAGAATTATATATGCATGCAGAGTCTTAGTCTTCCTGGGAACAATGTGGAAGTAGTATTTATAGTAAATTTCGAGAAGCCTTTTTTTTTTGGCTACAGCAGTTAAAAGCAACGCTTTTTAAAACATGAGTCAGTAGAAAATATGCTTGCTTTAACATTAAAGGAATACACTTTGTATCCTTGACTTTCCGCTTCAACTCTCTGTACCCTACCCTAGTTTGATTATATATATGTGACAGATTAACCCTTAGTGAGTTTGTCTGTGAGTGAAGGGAAAAGTTGGTGGAAGCAGTTGGTGGATTGGAGGGCAGATCTGCCATTCGGAGGGGTCATGATGGTCTGGAGCCTCCCAGAGCTGACACACAAGAGACTGGAAAAAGCCCGTGGCAGTCTAAGAGCTGACTGGGAAGCAGCTTTCTGGAAGTGGGTAATGGTGAACAAGAAACTGAGTTGAAAGCCTCTTGTGTGGTGTTGCCAAAATAAAGATTAACCTGGGAGCTACTCAAACTGTTGTGCCCCCTGCTTGGCTCAGCACTTGTAAAGCTGTACTGGGAGTGCTGTGTCCTCTTGGACCCCCAGCCAAAAGGAATGTGGCAAACAGAAAAGAATCCAGCAGAGTGCTGGTAAAACTCTTAGGGGCTGGAGCACATGCTGTATTATAGAGTGGGGCAACTGCCTTGTTTGGCCTGAAGATGAGGAGGAAGCTGAAGGTGTATTTAATACCAGCTTTACCTGAAAGGAAGGCCCCTAGAGCAGATGGAGTCAGACTCCCCTCACTCTTGTCTCCCCTGTCAGTGGATCTGGGCAATTACCAAACAAGAAACAGTTACTAGTTACAGCAGCAGGAAGTCTGATGGTTCATGGGGAAGGGAGGGTGGGGTGTGCTGGGGAGTAAAAGTGGTTGAGTGGAAACCCACAGAGACTGTCAAACTTCACTGGGCAAGGTCTTGAGCTAACTCATTGAACTTTGTGTAGGCAGCTCTTTTGGGACAAGGTGAGGAGCTGCTATTCCAAAGCTTGACCTCCAAAAGCACTTCCGAACTAAAGTTTTTCTGTTGTTCTTGTACATGAGTCTGTAGTCTCTTAGTGCTCTCCCCAGTTATTCCATGGTTCATATGGCTGTTAGAGAGTGGTGAACCACTGAGAAAGGACAAATTTTGTGTTTTTTAAATTTTAATACTGAACATAGTTGCCTGCAAGTTGGTATTGCTTGCACAGAGCTACAGATACTATTTAATTTCTGTTTAATTTATTGCAATAAATGTCTTTAAGAAGAAACCATGAATAGTCCAGACAAAATTGTGCGTATGTGCTACCCCAAGGGCTACGCCAGTTTGTGCACTTCTTTGGCTTTCTAAAAAGATGCTGAAATACAAGAATTAGTATTAGTATTTCCTTTCTGAATTTCAGGTCTTTCAACTCATTTTTTATTAGTTCTTTCTGTTTTCTAAACCCTCTCAACAGCCTTCTTGAAATATGTCCAGTCCTAGAATCTGATAATCTCTGATAGTTACATCGCTATCAATTACAGAAACAAAATGGTTCCTTATTATTATGATACTTTTGTTGATAAAGTTAAAGATTAGGGTGGAGTTTTTTAGTTCTTTTGCCTACTGCACTACAGTGAGAACTTCATTTTAACTGTCTGTATGCTTTTACCAGGGCTTTTCATTGTAAGGTATTTGCAGGTGTATTTTTCCATTCTGTGGTAATTGCCCAGATTTTGTGTGTGCAGATTTAAGGCTATACTGTAGTGAAATGCACGTGTTGATGGGGAGCAGTTGGGCAGTGCCCTTTACCCTCTCAGTGGTCCATCCTGTTGTAGCCTCATGTGGCTGAAGGGGACGTGTCTAACTTCAAGATCCACGTGAAATTTCAAGTTGTTTGAAGCATGACAGCACTTGAGTTTCAGAAAATGACTGTAAGAGGCTAGTATGAGTGAAACTAATTTTTCTGGTTGCCTGAGGACCATTTCAGGCTGAGACTCAGGGGCAAAAGGGAGCCCAGCCTTTTAGCCCTTAGCTGGGACTAATCCTTAGTTAACACTGCTCTACAGTAAGAGGTTCAGCAATTGCTGTCTATTAACAACAAAGTATGATGGTATTACCAAGAACTTTTTAACATAACAAGGTATAAATTTGGATTAATTTCAACGACTGCTAAAGGATCTCTATCGGTTTTTCTGTGTCTGGATTGAAGGCACTTGAGATGGTATTTCATGTTCAAACTCAGGTTTATTATTTCTTATCAGTAAAACAGTCTCACTACTGTGAGTTTGGCAGCTTTTCATTGGAAGGCACAAAATGGCCAACAATCTCTTGTTACAAGGTCTTTTAAGACTAAACTATCCAATTAGGAACTGACACCTGGATTATTTTCCCTTTTAACCCAATAACTGATCCCAAAGAGCCTGCAGTGGGGACTTTTCTGCCCAATTACAAAATGCCACCCAAACCCATGAAGAAGAAGGAAGAAGAAACATAAAGAAGAAACCCAGGACTACACCTGTGCCCTCCATCTTGCTTCCATCCACAACATACTAAAAATCCCAAAAGCTAAATTTCTCATCAAGTGATACACCTACACTACTCTCTATAATCTGTTTCACACTTTTGTGGATTCTAGTCTATCTTGAAGTCTGGGAAACTCTCTGTGAATGAGGGTCAAAGTCAGTGCTCCCCTGGGGAGACAGAGAAATATTCCCGGTGCCCTGGGTTTCCACAGATCTCCAGTCTGGTTTAATGGAGGAAACAACAATTCCCAGTGTTTCCCTGTGTCAGTAATTCTTTCAGCAGTTTTAATGGGTACTTTAAGGACATGAATAATTTCACTGATCAGTTTCTGAACCCTACATGCATAATGTGGCATACTGTATTTGTAAATTTATATTTGAGTTTGCTTTATTGCTTAATGAATTTGTGTACTAAGATTATTGTCATGGGTGACATTAATTCTTTGTAGTTTTGCCAACTCATAGATTCTGTGCATCTCTGTAGTACTGAAGGCTGATGTCTGTCTTTTGGGCATTCAGTGACTGCATTTCTATGCAATAGATAGTTATAAATATTAGCAACTTGGCTGATATATTTATCAATTATTTGGCCATTAACTTTCTAATCTTTGACATAAAATACATAGCGAAGTTTTTGTATTTAATTTTAGGCAAATTTATGTAGAATCATCATCTCTTGTTTAAGAAATATGATTAGTGGAGTCATATCAAACTTCTATACTGTCACTAATCTCACTTCTATTCAAATCTTATTGTCATTACTTTAGATACTGTTATTCAGATAGGGACATCTGCCTTTTGCAAGTACTCTTTTTGCTAATACAGAAACTCTCTAACACTTCAAGCAAGCTGTGAAAAACAAAAGGAATCAGATTTGACTGTTAGGGTGGTTTAGATGTCATGCAAACTGTGTAAGCTTTTTACGAGGGAGGGAGACAAGGGTGTAAAGTGCTTTTGCTGATAGGTAGAGAACTCTTCCTTGTTTACTGGCTTGATGAAAACTCAGTTTTGTTTTGATTGTTGAATTTCCAGCCAGTACCTTCTGTCTTTGTCCTGTCTAGCCAATAAACTAATTAGCTCTTCCAGCTCAGTGTAGCACTAATAGCTTCCTTGAGACTTTGCAAAAATAGGGGGTACTGATACATAAAAATGAGAGAAGCAAGAATCCTTTCACTTAGGTTTTTAAGGAGATTGGGGTGGAAATTCGTCAGTGGTTTTGTTTGTCTATTTAAGCTTTTAGTCTTAAGGATTCTGTGAAAAGCAGTCACTTTTGGATTTTGTACTTTTGGAGCTTTAGGATTCTGGCACTCAGCCAGTGCTCTGCTAGTAAAGGTTCTTGCCAGGTCATATATATCAATATGCAAACTGGATAACCTTTTTTTCTCCTGCTTGCTTTAAGAATTTGTCTTAGTTTTCTTACACCCAACTCTGTCTCCTGTGGTGAACATCCTATATCCCTGGCAAGATGTTTGGAGGGCAGCAATATAAGGTTGTGAGGAGGAATTTGTTTAGAGGTCTTCAGACAGTGCTGTACACAGTGGAGATCTCAAGATATCTGACTCCATTATGTCTAGCTAAAATTCCTGGGTTATCAGGTGGATTGACAGAACATGCTTGATTACAAAATGCAACAAGTTCATAATTCAACTGTTGCAGATTTATTGCTGTTGTATTTGGAAACCATAGGAACTATTAGAACTTTGAACAATAGATTGTCTTAAGCACTGCCTGAGTGTTCAGAGAATAATCTGAGGGGTATAAATTTTTAATTTTGATTGCCTTAAATAAGATTACCAGGTTTCTGGCATGTTTTGTGGGAGGTGAGGAAGCGGGAATGAAGAACAGAAGTGAGTTAACTGCACATTACTACTGTTTAACTTCTTTTTGTCATCCAGAACCTTCCTTGTTTGCCATATTTGCATGCCACAAGGGTTGATATGCCTATTTTTCTGACATAAGTCCTTTAGCTGTTCATAATGCTCATTTCTGGTGAATTTTGAGAACGGTAAACTGTTCAACCAACATTCCTAATTACAGTAATATGAGCATTAAACAAGTAAATCAAGTTAATGTTTGTTTTATTTCTGTTCAAGTAGGATGTCTCCAAATATGGAGATTCCTTATTTAACTCTGCTGAAGCTCACTAGCTTAAGTAGGTCTGAATTGTTTTGTTTTGTGTATCACCATAACAGTTTTCTCAAGTGAGTTAGAAGTGGTAATTGAAGTATAAATCTATCAGTGCCTGCTGTGGAATGCCTGTTCACACATCTGTAGTGAAAGCTACAAGTCATTCTGAGTGCTGCCTGCAAGCAAAAAGGAAGCATGCTAAATCTTCACCTTGCTAAATCTTCACCTTCCCTCTGAAAGAGTTCCTGAGGAGGAGGCAGTCATCTTTGTGTTGGACATTTTCAGACTAAACCTCTGACTCTGCAGACTGGGGTTCCCAAATGTGGGATTGTTTGATTGCAGACTGCTCCAGGGCTGTCACTGTCACTCCCAGCCCAGTGAGTGATGGGGTGCCACCCTGCATCCAGGCAGCTCCTCGTGCTGGGCAGGTGCCTGCCTGGTGCTGCTGACTGTGGCTCAGGTAAGTGCCTGTCAAGAGGCACTTGCTGCTAATCAGGAAACAAGGGTGTGGAAGTACTTTCTCAGATAAGTATCAGGAAATGCTGCTACAGCATACCTGGCAGGAGTTTGTTCCCAGTTTCTTGGGAATTCCTACCTTGTGTTGCATTCAGTCAGGAAAAGCAATGTATTATAAACCCTGCAGTATATGCTAACCTGTGCCTTTTAGTGCATTGACAGGCATCTGTGCTGTATGCTGGAGTGAAGTAAATCTCAAACTCATTTTCTGCAATTGGTTTAAGTGTAATCAGCACTTTTGGAAGCAGGAAGAACCTTTTTCCTGTGAATACATTTCTGACTTTTACCTTGTTTCACTGGGGCTGAATTTTGTAATGGGTATATTCTATTAGAGCTCAGCTTCTTGAGACTTGGCTGAACATTGTACCAAGGAGAGAAAATTGGAGACTGTTTGTTTCTTCTATGGAAACATCCTCTGTGTTTGGTGTCTTGGGCCACTAAGGAATTTGATCTCTTGCTCTTCCCCTTCTAAAGCTGCCTTCTTCAGTAAGGCTAGCACCAGCTTTATTCATCTTAGCTCTTTGTATTTCTTTCTATCACTTCTGGTGCTAGTAATTTGCTTCATTTGAATAACTGATTTGCATATATGAAAGCCTTTATTACTCTTAAATTAATTTTAAAGTACATTAAGAGTACATTTTAAATGTACTCTTAGTACATTTTAAATGTAATAAACTATTCCGTTCTTGTAGTGTATGGATAGCATGAAATGATGTGCAGGCAATTTACCCTACTTACTTGGATAATAACAGAAATGTGTTACAAGCATAAACTTTTATTTTCAGGTTGTGTCATGAATCTGGCAGTATATTTTCTGATCATATCATGCATTGTTGCAGATTATTTTAAGATCTACATATCCAAACGTAAACCACTCAAGAAGTATTTCTCTTGCTTTAGTTTCTTTATGCTTTACACCCATTGCTCAGTTATAGCTAATAACAATTAGATGTTTTTAGCAGACTGTGAGACAGTATGAACCAGCAACATCAGGGAGTGGAGAAACAGGCACTGTTAATTGAGGTAATGAAATCCAAAATTTATAGCCCAGTATTTCCTCAGCAGTGGGAGATAAGATATGAGTTAAAGTTGCTTTCTCTTTCAATTCAATAAATCACCACATCACTGTTTTCATAGGAGAATGTAGATGACCTACCTTTGGCTTCAGGCTAAATAGGAAAGAGAAATGTGGGGAAAATTAATTCAGACAGGTTAAACTTCTGTAAGAAAAGCTTGCATGATATTCCAGTTGTGTCTCATTTACCTCTTTAGGCTGAAAAAAATGTTACTGATATTGACAAAGTCTAATTTTACCTTCACAGATAAATTTGAGCAGTTTTGGGCAATAAATCGAAAACTCATGGAGTATCCTCCAGAAGATAATGGATTTCGATACATCCCATTTAGAATTTATCAGGTAGGAGACAATAAAATAAAATCAAACTCTTCCACTGAGGTGTCATATATTGTAATCTGTTTTCAGAATTATATTTCCTTTTCTAGCATTATGGCAAAATATGCATGCTCATTTTTGCTGGACCCTTGAGTTATATGGATTAGCAGACAAAACAGACTGTACTTATTCTAATAGGTAATTAACATTTATTATGTTACAAGTGTGTAATACTTGACAATGTGCTACAGCTGGTGTAGATAATGTTTGTCTGTTCTTTTTTAAAAAACAGTTCAACAACCTAATTCTGTTTTTAAAATACCTACTAACTATGACTTTAGATGCATAATGCTTTAGATGCAAAATGCCCTGTGAAAGTTCTAAGCCAAACACTTTAGAAGCAACACTTTTCTCTCAACCACTGTATGGGCTTTTTATGGGTGGAAGTAATGGCATAGGTCTTGCATCTAGTTCTTACTTTTGTCTTCTAGTTGTATACTTACATCCCAAAACTAGCTTTGAATGTGGGGGTTTTTTTCCTGTTTTAATACACCAGCACTTTATTTTTCTCAGCATTTTGTTTGGAGACATATTCCTTGGAATCCTTACAATTTTTTCTTATCCTAAGGACACCTCCTTAGTTTTTATAGCATTAAGGTCACAATGAAGTTTGGAATTATGTATGGTTAAAAGCTCATACCGGAATTCTTGTAGCCTCTCTGTAAATTAAACAGTTGTACTCTGTTGGAGTGTTTCAATCTATTTATATTTAAGTTTTGCAGCAATA